>NW_022885309.1:0-18117 GCF_011952205.1 Bombus bifarius
AAATATAAATTATTCAAAAACAAAACGGAAATAAACCAATTTTTAAAAATATAGATAAATTTATTAGAAAATTAATTATATAACTTTTAAAAATAAAAATTTGTGTATAATTTAAAGAAATAAGAATAATAATGAATAATCTTGAAATTGATGATATTATAAAATATATGATTCTAACAATTTTATTATTTGATTTAATATTAATTATTCTAATTAAAATAATTGTTGAAAATTCTATTGATAATCATTTAATGTAAATTCTTGATGAATTTAATATAATAAAAAATAAAATAATTACTGATAAATAAGAGAATATATATATTTTATTATAAAATATAAATATTTATTTTTTTTTTTGAAAAAATTAAATATTGTATATAAAAATAAAATTTATATAGAAAAATTTCTATTAGTTTTTAACTTATTATATAAATAGATATAGTATAATTTAATTATATACATAAATATTTTATCAAAATATATCTTTTATCAGACATATTACTTATATTTTTATATTTTATATAAAAATTTTTTGAATTTATCGATAGGGTATGAACCTATAAGCTTAATTTAGCTTATTATATAGTTTATAAATTTAATTTTTAAAATATAATTAAATTTATTAAATTGTAATTTAATAGTAATTTTAGAATTATATAGTTAATTTATAGGAATAAAAATTATTGAATTATTTATAAAAAGTTAGATATATTTTAAAAATTACTATTAAATGCAATTTAATTATTATATTTTTTTATTAACTAATATCCAAATTGTTAATAATTAATTGATAATAATTAATTGATAAATTCTACCTGGATATCTCGTTTCGGCGTACCCTTGAAAATTACGACTGATCAAGGACGTCAATTCGAATCGCGTTTATTCGAGGAATTATGCCGGTTGCTCGGCGTCAAACATTTGCGTACAACGGCCTACCATCCAGCGTCTAACGGGATGGTAGAACGCCTACACAGACAATTAAAGGCGGCGATCAAATGCCACGACACGAGCAACTGGGTCGGAATTCTCCCGATCGTCTTATTAGGTATAAGAACCGCGATAAAGGAGGACCTAAACGCAACGGCGGCCGAAATGATTTACGGCACCGGCATACGTCTGCCGGCGGAATTCTTTTTGCCAACTAGTCAACGGGCCAACTTGGAATACGCGAACCGGCTGAGAGAACGCATGGAGAGGGTCAGACCACACCCGATTACTCGCCACGGCGAAAAGAAAATTTTCGTCTTCAAGGAATTAGAGACGTCGCCATACGTATTCGTGCGCCACGACGCGATTGGAGGACCATTACAGCCACCGTACGATGGACCGTATAAAGTCATACAGAGAGGTGATAAGACATATACGGTAAAAATAAATAATCGCGACGTAACGGTTTCCATAGATCGCTTGAAGCCTGCGTTTGTCATTCCCGAAGACCTCGAACAAAGGTCCGCCGAGACTCGCAACGTGCTAATTCCGGTAGACCAAACGAATGTCCGCGACGAAAGCAGGGCGAACGCCAATAACCAAACGACAAACGGAGAAAATACCCGGAATAGATACGTTACGCGGTCTGGGCGAAGAGTCCGATTTCCCGATCGGTTTCAGGCAGGTTTCGGATAAGTGTTAAGAACCGGCCAACGCGCACACTACTTCGTAATATCCATATATTCTTTTATTTACGTAGCGTTATCACTGGTAAGGGGGTACTGTGGCGACAAGGACTATGGAACTTTCCAACGGCTCCGCGATACAAAGCGCTACGCTACGCCGTCGAAACGCGACACGACGCACTCAATCTGTCATCGATATCTTCACGCTCCTTCAGCCGAATTTCTCTGAAGGGCATACAGGCGCCAGCCACGAGGGCACTTATAACGAACGCACGTCAGTGGGGATATCGATGGGCAACGGAAAAAGAATCAGTTCGGTCGAAAAAATAAGCACATTCGATCACGAGCCGTGAGACGCCAAAGACGAAAAGAAACGGGTACGCTTTTATCGAGAAATCAACCGAACGACGCTATTGTTTATCGACGTTAAGAATCAGCCGATGTTATTTGCATTATTGGTTAAATATCACCTAGTGTACTTCAGTACCTATTACACCATTCCACCTCATATTCAAGAGATAAAAACAAAACACCATTAAAAGCTGTAACAGTTATACTTTCAGACCAGAAGAATAAGATGAGAGTATAAGTAAATGAAAAGATATGGAACATTTAAGGACACTAGATATAGCATTGCAAAGAAAGGACAAGATCATACATGATCTATCACAAACGCTATCATACTTTGAGAAAAATATATTTTTCATCTTTCTTAAAATCCTTTTTAAGAAGGAAAAATGATTTGAAACAAGAACAAAAGAAACTTTCAATCATTTTTCTTGCCTTAAATCGCAGTGTAAAAATAAAGATGAAAAAAATGTTATAGCGGATTGTAAAGAAAATACAATGAACGAACATACCTTGTTGTCGCGAATTGAAACGTTGCTCGTCACCGTGTGTGTCTGATTCGACGTGCAAGACATTTCCTTGCGGAAGTTGACCCTCTAGTTGTTGGCGCGAGGTTCGCCGCTAACGGTTGCTGCGATGCTGATGATGATGTGATCATGTGGCACTGTATGATTTACTGCTGTATCTCTGTTCACTTGATCGTCCAATGCTCGTGATCCGGCTCGAAGGACCAAATGTTACGACCGTTCGCGTAGAGACGCGATCGCGAGGGAAACGTGTGAGCGGGAGACGTAAATTTTTGCTACGATTATGATAATCGACGCCGCGAATTAGTCGTTCCCCTGTTTCGTTTAGAATAACAGAGATAGTTCAAATGATTTTAACTTTGAATTAACACGGTTAATATAAACGTGTATATTTAACGATATTTAAAGTTATAATGAATACGTCACAAATGATTTAACGATGATACAATTAGTTTGTTACAGTAATTTGACCCGATTTTATGATATTTCTCGATGTACTCGTTAAACTAAGCGACTTTGATTTTATTCGTCTGAACCTTTCGATGCATCCCGTTTGAATCCTCATTTGCCACTGACCGCCCTTCCATTTTGTCCTTTGTCTTCTCTGAGATACGACCCCCACTACGCTCGGATCACGCCACCGTTCGCGCCTATGATCACGTATACCAGCTTCTTTCTTTATGCGGATAAAATAACGCACCGAAGGCGAATAGATGTTTCTGGAACTCGCTGCTTGACGACAACTATGCGTTTATCGCTACTTTGTGTATATCTCGACGGTCATGTAAGACGATCTGTTTGCGACGGTTAGGAACACGGCCTACAGTAAGCCTTGGGGCGTAATAAACGGAGAGAATAGAATAATCTACAGGATTATCAACGGTGAAGTATATAAATATACTAACGACTCAGAAAACATAATTGAAGTGAGTTGCTTAGATATGAAATTATTGTTAATAACTAAAAGAATAATAGTACAAGTTAGATTAGCAGAGAGACAAACGTGATTGTGCAGTGAGTCTAGGAAACAGGATAAAATATAAAACAAATAAAAATGGAATATGCAATACGTCCTATCCAAGAAGATTGGATGCCAACTAATGCATAATAAAAGAATGTCCGCAATATTTGGAATTAAGAACAAAATTCTTAAAATAAACAACCACCATCTTTATGAACAGAGAAAATTGATTATTGAGACTAAAGAATTTTATTAAGAAACAACATGACGCTCAGAGCATAATAACTGAAGTTATAATAACCTGAGCACAACTCAAAAACTTAGCTATGACCCTTTTGTAATAACTAACAAACAAACATTTCAAACTTAATTAATTATAAACAAGCTACAGATAATTTGAAGTTGGATATGAAGAAGCTTAATAACAAAATTAAATAAATAGAATTTTTCTTATTTAAATGCGACAGTTCGTAGTACAAAACAAATTTTGTTCAGGAATAAGGTTTTCTGAAAATTTCCAGCGAAAATTTTTGCAAAAATTTCCTAAAGGAATTATAACCTATGAGATAAATGAAATAAAAATACAAAAACCAACTGATATTAAAAGAAGAATGATTATTTTACAAGATAATATGAAACTGTGTAAGGGATTACATATGTAACATATTGTCCCGATGTACACATATCTGCGAAGCGACTTACTACCCTGTATATTCCAGAAACTTCTTAGTTTGCCCCAGCCTTATCAATTTGAAACTATTTTATTTAAATTAAGAATTTTCCACATTAGATCGAACGCACTTCTAATAGGTACCAAACAGTATATATATATATAGCAAGATTTTACATATCTCTAAATTATTCACAGAAAATTAATACGGCACATAAATTAGACTTCGGATTGTAAATATTAAGAATAAATAACCGATACAGTCTCACAAAAATAGAAGGATAAAGATAGAGATAAGGGATCAAAAACAACAGTTATTTTTCAAATTTGTATGAAAAGCCCTTAAGAAAATAAGTTCCTCCTTAAATTGAAAACAGTTATATGTATAGAAATCAAACTTGCGATAAAAGTAAAAAAGATAGAAAATAAGAAAATTGTATTTGTTTTTATGACTCACTTTTACATGTAGTATAATTTCCACTGCTATTTTAGCACAGAACAAATTTTTAGGTTAAAATTATTCATACAAAGCTAGTACGTAGTTGAATATTTTTTCATTTTATAAACATTCGTGTAAAATATTTACCTCGCTAAACTAATCGTTCTTTATAGAAATTTCAGAAATCAACCTTCTAATAATCAAATTGTGTTCTTCACTCATCAGATATTACCAATTAATGCTTGGTAGGCAAAAGAATTGTTTCAGTAAATGTCTATACAATGTGTATCACGTATCCGAAAGACGACTCAACTCAGACGATAACTGATTCCGCGACACTGTGAATCTGACGACAACAGACTAATGCTGTATAAATACAAATGACACTACAGTAATTTGACCCGATTTTATGATATTTCTCGATGTACTCGTTAAACTAAGCGACTTTGATTTTATTCGTCTGAACCTTTCGATGCATCCCGTTTGAATCCTCATTTGCCACTGACCGCCCTTCCATTTTGTCCTTTGTCTTCTCTGAGATACGACCCCCACTACGCTCGGATCACGCCACCGTTCGCGCCTATGATCACGTATACCAGCTTCTTTCTTTATGCGGATAAAATAACGCACCGAAGGCGAATAGATGTTTCTGGAACTCGCTGCTTGACGACAACTATGCGTTTATCGCTACTTTGTGTATATCTCGACGGTCATGTAAGACGATCTGTTTGCGACGGTTAGGAACACGGCCTACAGTAAGCCTTGGGGCGTAATAAACGGAGAGAATAAAATTTTAATTAAAATTAAATTTTTTATAAATAAAATATATATAATAATATTGTTAATAAGTTTTAAATTAGAATAAAAAATAGATAAAAATAGGATAAAAAATATATAAATATGAATATAAATATATATATATATATTAATATAAATTTTATTAAAAAATTTTAGTTTAAATAAAAATATTTTATTTACAATAGAAAGATTAATTATTAATTAAAATTTTAATAAAAAAATAATTTAATATAAATTAATTATATTTAAATAAATATATATATATATTATTTATATATATATGAGTGTATATGTGTGTATAAAATATTTTAAAGAATTAATTATTAATTAAAATTTTAATAAAAAAATAATTTAATATAAATTAATAATATTTTAATAAATGTATTTATATATATATATTATGTGTGTGTATGTGTGTATTATAAATAAATATGTAAATATTTTATATTTTAAAAATAAAAATAATTTAATAAAAAAATTATATTTAATGTAATTTGCATATTAAATTTTGATTTTAAAAGAATTAATAATATTAATAATATAAAATAAATTTTATAATGATTTTTTAATTAATTATATTTTTGTATTAATAAATAATGATTTAAAATTAAAAATTTATTTTACTTTAATAATTGAATTTAAATAATTAATGAAAGTTAAATTTAGAAAAAAATATAAATAATGATTAATTTAGTGCCAGCAATAGCGGTTAAACTAAATTTGTAAATTAATTTTATTAATTTATATATATATAAATATTTAAAATAATATTATTTAATAAAAATTATATATTTTAGGTGAAATTTAATTTATAATTAAATTAAATTTTATATTTATAAATATAATAAGATAAAATAATAAACTAGGATTAGATACCCTATTATATAAAATAATAATATTGGATTTATTATTAAATGTTGAATCATTAAAATTAAATTATATGGCGGCTTTTCATTCTTATTAGAGAAACTTGTAGTTTAATTTGATAATCCACGATAAGATAAACTTAAGTAGATGTTTATGTATTGTTGTATATTATTATATAAAATTACTTTTAATAAAAATTTAATAAAAAATTTTAATTCAAATCAAAATGTAGTATATTTAAGAATTTATGAGTCATAATAAATTTAATTTTTTAATAATTATATTTTAATATTAATTTGAAAGAGGATTCAAAAGTAAAATTAATAAATTAATTAATTTGAAAATAGTTTTGAAAAGTGTACAAATTGCCCGTCAATTTCATTTGTGGAATAAGTCGTAACATAGTAAAAATATTGGAAAATGTTTTTAGATAAAAAATTAGTTTTTATAATATTTCATTTTTAATGAAAATTATTTAAATTGAATTTTTTTTTAAATAATAAATTTAATATTTTAGTTTAAAATTTATTAAATTATATTTTTGTAAAGTTGTATAATAAATAATTGTTAAAGTAATAATTTATGAAATAATATAATGATTTATAGATTTAGTAATGTGAATGAAATTTTAAAGAATTAAATAAGTAAAATAAATTTTGTACCTTTTGTATCAGGGTTAATTAATATAATTTAATAATTTCATTATTCTCGAAAGAAAAAGAGTTAAATATATAATTATGTTTTTGTTGAATAAAAAATTATAATATATATTTAGAAATTAAATGTTAATCGATTTTTTTATATCTAGTTTTTTTTTAAATGAATTTAATTTATATATAAAAAATATAAAAAATTTATTTTATAATTTTTTTTATTTTTATATAAAAAATTTATGGGATAATCTATAAATTTAAATATATAATTAAATTATTATTATTATTTAAAAATTTATATTATAATTATATTGATTTAGTAATAATTTTTATTAATAAATACTTAATAATTTAATGATTTTATTTTAAAAATTTAACAAATTTATATAAAATTGAATAATATATATTTATTATAAAAAAAATAATTTATAATTTATTTAAATTAAGTATAATGATTATATTAGTAATATTTTATGTTTAAAATTTTTATTTTTTAATAAATTTTGAAATATATACATATATATAAGGAATTAGGCAAATTAAATATATTCACCTGTTTATCAAAAACATGGCTTATTGATTTTAATTTTAAGTCTATCTGCCCAATGATTTAATTATTTAATGGCTGCAGTATAATTGACTGTACAAAGGTAGCATAATCAATTGTTTTTTAATTAAAAACTAGAATGAAAGAATTAATGAGATATATACTGTCTCATATATATATAATTAATTTAAATTTTTAGTAAAAATGCTAAAATATATTTATGGGACGATAAGACCCTATAGAATTTTATATTTATATATATTAGATTTTAAATTTTTTAAATATAAATATTTAATTGGGAGGATCAGTAAATTTATAAAACTTTATTTTAAATATAAACTTTAATTAAAGAATAATTAATGATCTTGTATTATAAATTAAAAGAATCCTCTTTTTCAACAGATCTTCGCAAATCCGAAGGTGTAGAATTACATCCCAAAGACATAAGATGACAACAAACACTTTCTTGACACACTGTATAACATTGAGGTATCCAGTTTTGCCACATACAATTTTGTCATTGTCACGTTTGACTTTGTTCATTGTAAAGTCAAATTTGCACACTCCATCTGTGAAATAGTACGAAGAAATCATAGTGACTTGTATTCCTTATGATATCATGATGCCACATAATTTATAATACAATACAATAATTCGCGAACAGATCGCGAACAGTTAGGTTATTAAACTTATGTTCTTTCATTGAAGACATCGATGGACGCTGTGTTCCAGAAATCGCCAATCACACTTGGCGAAGCATAATAGTAATTTACAATAACAAATACTTAAGAATGCCTAATTTTGTTAAACATAGGGTTCAATTTACAATTATGTAAATATTACTTCTTGAAAGTAACTTCTTAATCAATTTTAACAAATTTTGTAAAAATAATGTAAATTTGTGTATTAAGCCAATTGCCAACCGAACATGTTCAAACTGTATTTTTTTCAAAACGGGACCTTAAGCTAAAAAGCTTTATTTCACATATTCGACTTGTTCTTGTATGTGGTATCAGCACCTAGTCGGATGCCCGCGTTATGCAGGACACCCTGATGGCGTTGAACGCAACGATTCAAATTGAACTGAAAAGTCGTTATGTTTTCAGAGGACTTGTGTGTAGAGGATGGTTGATCGTGAGATTTATTAGACAAGATTGCTCGTTGTTGAAACCTTCAAGTATATTTTCAAATGATTAAATAAATAATTATAGATAATGTTCGCAAAGACGGTAGATACTCGTAGATACTGATCCATAACTCTCGTGAACTCTTTACGATTGCGTCCGTTTAAACTGGTATAGTATAAACAGATCGGGGGAGAGTCGGAGAATTCAAATTCGTCTTTGTTCGACGGTTCGACGGTTCGACGGTAACGTAACGGCGACATTGTTTTGCCCGGAGTTTATTTATTAATATATTATGTATGTCCTCACGATCTTGATACTCCGAAGCAAAAAAACAACAACATGATTTGAAATGTTCTCTAGCTCATGTACCTCTACGTGTACTTTCAAGGAGCAAAACTGACACAGTTCCGCTTGTGACGCGAGACGGAGATTATCGTTTCACTTCCTTTAACGCATTTTTGCCATTGAAAGACACTAATTTCTGTGACTTGCTTTATCTCTCTTATAAATCTCTCTTTATATTTAAAATTTTATAGTTTTTCTGCAAACGTAAAAGGTAAGTAAATATTAATAAATATTATAATAATATAATATAATGCTATATAATAATATTAATAAATACTTCGCTATTTACTTATTTTATTTCCATTAAGGTATATTGTATTTTTCATTGCATTACTTTCATTTTTATTTAGTGTAATAATAAACGCATACGTCAATATTCATTGGCATTAGTGTAATTGTAAGCTTCACTGTAAATTTAATAAAATTTATAAGAACGGAATTATTAAAAGGGTATATATGTGTAATTAAACTAGATTCTATTCTCAATGTTACTTCATTATTTTATTATTGTTTCATATATATATATGTCGGAGAGGACATTAGAATTAGGGTTAGGGGCGTGAAACGAATCTTCGTTTGGGTTACACGTTGTCGTTGTGCAATAGAGAAGACATTGACTAGTGCAAATACGATTATTATAGAGCCGGACAAGTAACCGTGGTAGTTAGGCACTCGAGAAACTAATGACAATGATCCCAGGTTCAATAACGAATCCGCGGTCGACGGGATGATAGATGAACGTACTCACAAAATCTAAGTCGGATGCGTGATATTCACTGGTCGTAAAGGGTTACTCCTTTCATCAGTGAGATCGCGAACGAGAATGCCTTTCCCGTCCCGATGATGCCACAGAGGAAAACTATAATGGGGTGTGTCTAAGGATACGAGATCATCGGATTCGTCGAGAAAAGCCTTCGTTCAGAAAGTAAGGGAAATTGACGTTGCTGCTAATTGGTCAATCTCCATATCGGTGGTTAGAAAAAGATGCTAGCCGCCCTCGAGGGAAAGTTGCTAGTGGGAGACCGCGCTCGTTGAAAAATATGTCTCCCCTATCTTCCTGTAGTTGGGACAAAGACTGTTTGTCTGTTTGAAGGACTTTAGTTAACTAAACCTTAAGATTTATAACGGGCCCTCGGGCTAGCCGAACATGTACTGCGGAGACGCATCGACATCTGGCAATCATCTTACTCGAAGAATAGGGTCTGCGTGTGGCGAGCCATCGGACAGAAACCGTTAGAATGTTTACTGTCGCGTGTCGCCACGAATATTTCCTTTAAGGAGAGCTATAGAATTACTCCATACCTTTGCTAGGCAAATCCCGTGACCGCGGCTACGTTCGGCGACTGACTGTCGCCTCGAGCCCAAGCTCATTATCACAACTCTCGAACAATTACAATCGGATTGAATAACTACAATTGTTCAATTACAGACTCCGGTGTTCTTTCATCTCCGACATATATTTTTTTTTAATTTACATGTGCTTCTAAGTTAATAGAACTAAACACATGTGTATGTATTAATTGCTATATACGTCATAATTTCAACCATAATATTAAATTATGGTATGTATTATTAAAAAGTATAGTTTAATGTATATATTAAATATATATCATTTATTCGTAGATTTTAAATATGGATACTGGATCAAAGAAGGAGATTAAAGAAATGATTACCAAAGATATATCGAATATACATAATTATTCCTTGGATGTTAAAAAATATATTAACAACCAGCTTGAAGACACTCTGGATTATTTACATGGTTTAATTGCTGAAATACCACAATCAGTCCCTGGCCCTTCAACTACAAAGAGGCCGAAAGTTTTGAAGAAAAAAGGTTATCGCCGTAAAGAGACTATCCCAGAAAATGATATTATCAATACTGACAATACAGTAACAGATTCAGCAGTACATGATAAAACAGAAAATAAAGATGTAAAAACTGGGGATGTGCTGGAAACAACAATTGACCGAACAAAAAGAAAGGCTGCAATAAAAGCTGCAATTAATATTAAAAAGCAGCAGTCAATGTCACTTGTTACAAAATTACGAAGGTTAACTCTTGATGATGACAGTAATGTAAATGTTTGTGTCATATTATGATGAAATTTAATACTTTTAATCTTACCCCATATCTTATGTTACTAATCAATACTAACCCTTATATGTAGTACCCAATAATGTTTGATATCGGTTAATTAATGCGTCAAAATCTAATTGCTTATACAATTGTATGTACATTGTGTATATAAATACTACTATAACGTTGTTAAATATATTCTAAATTTTTAGAGGAAACGTGGAGGCCGACCTAAAAAAAAGGAAAGTGCTAGAAGTAGTTCAGATGAAAAAAACACAACAGGTCCTACAAAACATAGTAAAACAAAAAAGAATGTTTTAAGCGAAACAATTTCAAAAGAAGATGCAAAACAACCAGAAAGGATTGAACCAATAAAGTCTTCAATGACAACAAGAGATAGTAATATAAAGAGAACTTTTTCACGGAGTGAAAACACGAAGGGTAAATATTCTAATATTATTGATGATACAGTAATTCCATCAGCAAGAAATGATATTGAAGATCCTTCAATGTGCGAGGATGCACTTGAGAAATTTACTCCTCTTATGAATTCCACGATGGACATCAATTCTACTTATACGCAGAAGATGATGGACGCTACCGCAATTGTAGAACCTTTATCACCAATAAAATCAAACGAAACGGTAGTAATTAATAAAAACTTGGCTAGTAGTATAGGAAAAAATAATGAACCTAAATTTACATCACGGTCGCCAATAACTCTGCAGGAGGAGGTTCAGCAGCTGAATCAAGCGATTGGACTCACCGAGTTCGAAGAATTATTCGCAGAAGATGAGCCATCCCGTGAAAGGGAAATGTCTAATAGAAACATGACGAAACAGGACATTCAAAATGAAATGAAGAAAAATGTGCCCGTAAGAAGGAGAATCGAGGCCTTTGAAAAAGAAAAAATTTCAGAAAAAGCCATTGTTCAAAAACTGGCACGAAGATCTGTCGAAAAAGCAAAAAAAATCTTATTAGCGAAACAAAAGAAGGAGACTCAGATGATGACATCGCAGGTAACATTACAAACAGTATCAAAGCATTCTTCTGTTATAAAAACACAAGCTATTATTCATTCGATATTTTATCCAAAATATAGCTCCAAACAGTAAGGTCCACTTCTGTTTTGCACAGTAAACCTGACGACGACACATCGGACGATGAAGCCAGACCAAGGCGTACAATTCCACATTAGGCGCAATGTAAGTGTTGTTTTACTTAATGAGTTAATAAACATTATAATGCATGGAGTACTCGAATTTTTATCAATTTTAGCATACATACGCGAAAATGAACTTGCAATGCAACGATAAATTCCGAAGAAAGCAGTCTATAAATTCTTTGATAGAAGAATGTGCACACCAGATTTAACTGAAATGTTTGAAAATATAGATAGGAGTAGATTACAACGCACGTCCAGTGCAATATGGAAGACACCACCGCGTTATTCCATGATGGAAAACGAATAGAAGTTATAATTTGTTAAACTGAATGTTGTTGATTTCAAATTGTGCCTTAGAGCAGGAATACTTGCCATACCTTGCGTGTAATATAAAAATGATGTTACATTGCAACTATCGTTAAAAGATGTATGTGTTCTTAAAATATACCAATGAACGTAAGACTATTTCACTTTTTATATTTTAGAATGATCATAGGCATATATTACTTTTATTATACTAATCAAATTTTACCATTTTTTCTTATTTATATGTATCTTCTTAAGAATTAATAAATAAACCAATTAATAAATAATTGTTTTGGTACGACTTTTTAATGAGAAGTAAATTTTATTAGATTTGCCTTATTATCACCGTCGTGTAATAATTCGCGATTAAATAGCACTGGTGATTTCGTCTCTTCGTGTAACGAGGAGGGTCTGGTAAATGGGTCGACCGTGGACGTTCAATCTTGTAAGAGAACAAACGGCGGCACCGTATCGTCGAGCATTTTTCTTTCGGTCAACAGCCATCCATTTTATATTTAGCACATTCGGTTGCGACGCTAAATTTTCGTTACACCACCAGTTGTTTCGTCTGAAATTCGCGTGACGTAAGTGCATTACACTCTCGCACCCGTCAGCCATTCCTGCGACCACTTCGCGTGCGTTAACTCGATAATATTTCGTCTCTGTTACCTTGTCGCCGTTGCTGCTTGACACATCTCGCTTGCTGGACGACTGATCGATGAAAATTAAAACGGGACGCTGATTTACCGTATCGTTATTTTTGTGTCAGGTATTCTCTTTTTGCCGTTTCGGCGAATTATTTTCATTTCGAACTTTTTTAGTCTTATTGTTACGTCGATTCTTATATTTCAAGATCTAGTCTTGTATGTACGCTGGGGAGCGCTTTTATTTATTGATTCAACAAAGAATATCGTTGTAGGTGTCATACATGCGAGTAAAAGTAACGAAGTACGAGCAGTTTCACTGTAACATACTTCCTGATAATTTCTCGTTATTTATACCATAAGAAAGTATCAAAGAGGAACTCTTATCTCGAACGTGGATCTATTTGTCGATAATGCATGCGTGTAATACTCGAGTGTCGTTCATACAGCGTAAATATACGTGCAGATACGTAAACCTTTTATGATTTTTGTATCAAAGGCAGACCTGCTATAATACTCGCAAGTGAAATATAATTCTACGAAAGAAAATGGAGCAAAAGAGTTTCGTTGGTAATATATTCTTCCTTTTTCATCACAAGTTTCCTCTTTGTTGTGCTTCTGTTACATTATAATCCTGTTAGATTTACGCGCGTAAAATTTCACTTTGTTGCACTATATCTCATCATCGCCATCTGCCGAACACCTGTGAGAAACGCGGTTTACTTTGTCTCAAAGCGAGCAAACGTCTAATTTCACAAATTGGATTTTCATCAACAGCGAGAAGGGCATATGCGATGTAAAGGAGGCTGTAAGGGCGTCCTAGGGCTTACGGTGGTTGTCACGATGCCGGAAGTGGCGCCGAGCAGACACGTCAAGGGAGAATCAGAATCGCTATTGGGAAAACCATCACGAACATTTGTCCTTCGCGCCACCAAAATTCTATCTTCTGAGATATTTTTCGCGTTTCCGAGATCATCGCCACTCTCCTTAACTTTGCCTTACGATGTATAATATCTCGATGTTACGGTAGTTAGAAATTTGTATTAATTTGGAGAACCTTGCAAAAGTACGCAAATCTGCTACGATAGTCGGATAGAGAGTATCGGCAGAGATCTGTTCCTTTATCGTGGAACTCTCTCGGACAACTTAGATGCTACCAGATATCGATTCTCGCATCCAACCATTTCGTAATAAACGTAGATCACCCAAGAAATTTCTCAATTGTCATCCGTTAATTTCGCGTAACTTTTGCTTTATTTTAGCTACGTGGGAACCTATTAGTGCGCAAATGTTACCCCGAAAATGTTACTCCTCTGTGCCAAATATCGTTCACGTGTATAATCAAAGTTGCATAAAACCGCGTACAATTGCATCAGGAAATTTCTAATAATTTGCTCGTCTCGCAGGACGAAAACAGGCTCACGAAGGATCCCTCTGTTCTGGCTATCGAATGTACCGCAAGCACGTAGTTTCAAGTGTCCGTTCTCTAGAAAATTCGAAACAATTTATGGTCGATGGTCGAGTGAACGGTGCAACGGTCGAGTCGGAAAGATCAGAAAGACAAATCGTCATAGTTCGAACAGACCGGGAAGCAGAAACGCACTTCCATGATCATTTGTATCGTTGCTCGATCTGTTGCTGCGCAATGACCGAGCAAGCTGTTGATTTTTCTTTTTCTGCGATGCTACTATACTCTACACTCTATGCTTTATACCGTTCTTTTGCCCGCTATTTACCTTGTACGCGAACTTTTTATCGCTAGTGGATTGCAAAAATCCTTTTTTATCACGAATTTTACGTGACAATGCGTAGGTCAAGGTGGACGTAAGACAAAGGAAGGTGTAGATAAATAAGACAGGATGTATTTAAAAATAATAAGTTATTTATTACAGATTATTTAATATGTATACAGGCTATTCGTATTATAGCAGCGATAGCTAGTGTTAAATTAACAATGACAGTTTCTATCGTAGTTAATATTATATTGGTTATTGGCCATGACGAAGGCGAATTTTGATAGCCCTGGTCGAGGTCGGTGGTCTGGATCTATAACAAATAATACTATATTAATATAGCAAAGAAATGTCGTAAATATCGATATCATTTGCAAGGCGATTCTTTTTGGGCATAGTGAAATTATGTTGATCAGTTTGTGGATATTAGGTTGAAATTAGATAATAAAGTTATAGATTTACCCGTTTTAAGGGATTGTTCAGGCGCCGTTAATTCACTGGATATGTCGCCCTGAAGCAGGATGTTTAAATTTTAGATCATATATTGTACTGATAGGAAGTATTTTATCGATACAATTATGAGTTTATTTGATTAAAATATCTAACGTAGTGTCTAGTCACCAAACGAATTAGTAGATCAGCCGTGAACAATGGCAGTAATTTGTATAATAACAAAGGATAAGCCAAATATAGCAGAATGACTCATCGGCTAGCGGGAGGTTGTGTCTAATTATCAAAAGCGAAAGAAATATGAAAGATCCTAGTTTGTAGGACTTGTTGACAATCAATGTCAACAATTTTTTCGTTTGGTCCATAGAATGTTTTGAGTGGGCTGTATTTCGACACACGACAAAATTGATAACGTAAATAAATCTTATATATTTGTTTCAAGAAATGATAGCTTGTTTGTGAGCGGTATCTTTAGACAGGTTGTTGAAAACTGGATGTTAATTCGGATTTTATATTTTCAATAACTTCGCATGAGTATTTTAGTCAAATCTAGCACGAATCGAACAGGTGAAAACAATCTATACGGCGTTCGTGCTGAGGTGGTATGGTGATAGGTGCGTAAGGAACTACTCTTGGTGTTTTTAACGAACAATAGTTTATTTAGAACTAATCAACAATCAGAGTTAACAATTAACAATTAACAATTACACTTAACAGACAACTGGTAACAACTAACAAATAACGATAGACACCGAGAGATCATACGACGCGTTGCTATGCAAATAATACCGAGGAGTTACACATTTAATGGCGTAAGACAGACTTCCTGTGCTTTTGTTTCGGATCGCGCAGATTCTTCCCTTCGTAGCCCATCGATATCCCCCACTAGCGTGCATTCATTAGATGTGCCGCCAGTGCTGGCACGTGTATGCTCTTCCGAGAATTCGGCGGAAAGAGTGTGAAGATATCGATGGTACATTGGGCACGTCGGTGTTGCGCTTTGGCGGCGTCGCGCTTTGCATCCGGAGCCGTTGAAAAGTTCCGTGGCCCGTGCCGCCACAGTGCTTGGCAGGCTTTTATTTTGTTTACCTAGTGGATCGGTATGATAGAGTTCGAGACATGTGGAAAGTACGGCTTCCAGGCAAGCAGGGGCTGATTCAGCGCATTAAAATAAGAAGAAAATTTCGTATAAACGTTTTCGAGTAGACGCTTGCTTTGTGTCACAGTACTTTCTTACCTATCTTTAGAGAAATTACTCGAATCGACCAGTTCCAGTTTCTACGGAAACGCGAATGCGTCGCGTCATAGATCGTCCATCTTGTTCGAACAGCTTACACGAATTTGTCGAAAATGTTGATCGTCACGTCAACTAACGTTTTATAAGTAAGAGATTTTAAACGTCCCCGTATTTAATAATCGAACGGATTCGGATCCGAAGAGCGTATTGGTCCGGAAATAAGGCCGGCACGATTTATCTATTTTCCAAGAAATCGTTCATCTGTGTAATGTTTAGCATCGCAAAATAAGCTATAAGCGGAACGTAAGGTCATATTAGGCATATTATGTTATATAAAATTTTCTTCTTATTTCAGTATTCAGAATCAACCTCTGCCATATTTTCTACGTGTTCTGATTCACCTTGTATAATATATAAGAATGATAATTGCAAATATATTTGTATAATAACTCTATGATAAGCGCTTAATAATACATACAGTGAACTTGTACAGAGTAACGTTTGCTGACTGTTGGAGGCACATTGTTGCTGTCTATGCAAAGACAAGTGCCCATTTCTTGTCGAAGAACTCCAGTCAATTCTAGCGTTTCACCCACATAAGTTTTCAACGCTGAAACATGAAAATATATAGTCGTTATTTTTTAGCTTTGTCTCTATTTGATCTTCATCTTATCTGCTTACGCGCTTAATAATAGAACTAAGTTTGGTCTACGTAAAAAGTAACTTCTTTTTATTAAGACTCATATTTATTAAGATTTAATAAGATACAATTTATTAAGATACATGTAACGAAAGGCAGGAAGTAGTAACATTTTACGTGAATTTGCATGGATCGAATATGCTGATGTGCTTACGAATAAGAGAGTATTGATCGATAATTATTAAAGCCAATTGTTTGTGACATGGGAATAAGCAAAAGTCATTTTTAAGTTTAAAGATCTTTAGTTTAGTATTGAAATGTGTTTAATGTATTTTAGCAAAAGTAGATAAAATAGGAATATTAAAAACATTAAAAACTTAATATCTAGTTCTTGTATTGTCCAAAGTTGTGTTTTGAAGACAAAATTTGACAAAAATGATGCATATACAAATGCTATCTGTGGTCATTAATATATTTTTTCGTTATTGACAGAACATTTTCCCTTGATTTTATTGACATATTGGATTAATCACTTCTTTAAGTTACTCGTTGTTGAAACAACATCAAAATCGTATATTGTTTCATGCTAAAAAATCTACTAAATCCATTGACAGTGAAACGATATTTCGTATACGGTTCTTACAAGAATTATTATTATTTAAGACTTAGGAAAACGTATATACAGTAGCCACGCACACTGTGCGTATTTCTGGCGCGCGTTTCCGTTCAGTGACAGTACTTCGGCGGTCTGGATTGCCGAAGCGAAAGGGTTAAAAAAATACGATAAAATCACATGTAGCTCTCTATTTGTCTAGTCGCTTTTGTAGCAATATCACTATGTCCTCTGACATACTTGAGGTTTCTTACAATTCACAAATTAAATGAACAACTGTGCAAGCGAAATCGCTGCTGTAGAATCCCCGCTTCTGTAGAATCAGTCGTATGGATTTCAAAATTTAGTGTG
>NW_022885310.1:0-24068 GCF_011952205.1 Bombus bifarius
TAATACGCTATCCATTTTTATCATTTTAATAGTTTCTACAAACTAAGACTAAATTCACACCTCCTTGATACTAGTTTTCGACTATCAATTAGTTTGAACAAAAAGGGAAAAGAGCCTAACGGCAGTCGATGACGTTACTGTGAAATATGTTATGGTATTTAAATAATCAGCCAGATAAAATTCATATTAATCATTATATTATATTATCGATATTCGTTCATTTACTCGTGCTAATTACAAAATAAAATGTTCTCTTTTCTTGAATAACACCTACATCACCGTCTGCGATATTTAAATTTCTTATTTAATGCTTATTTAAAAGTCAGGTACCTTTTTAATTCCTCTCAAGTTAAACGAGTAAATTTACTCGTTATAGTTGTAACATAAAATGGCTATTTTCTTCAATACCACTTGCATCGCTGTACGTGATACAAATATTAATTATGTATCGAATAATATGTACCAATTGGCTGTAATCGCGGTTAGGTATTTCTTCGTTTGATCTATCAAGAGATCTATTAGGCTATTAGCGAAAGACTTATTGATTCCTCAAAGATGTATCTTAACTTAAATCTTAAAGATTAACTAAATGATTATATTTGATTAGTATTCGACAGTGTCTATCATATTCAGCCATCTTCTTTTATAATTGATACTGCTCGGATCAATTATTTTATAATAAATTGCAGATTATGCCACGGTATATTATAAGATATTTGTCTATAGCTCTTTTTTTCTAATTCATTGATTTTATTATTAGTCTCGTTGGTTTTTCCTGTGAGTATCTGCTGTACGTACATTGGAAATACATAATGGATACGTACATTATATATATATTTTAAAATATAAAAATAAAAAATTAACAATACTATTATAAATATTGCTATTATAATTAATTAATAATAATTTAATTAGATAATTAAATTAAAATAATTTATAAATATTTAACGTAATAAAATAAAATTTTTTAATAAAAAATTGAAATTTTTTAATAAAATTGATAAAAATTGAATTATCTTGTATATAAGTATATATTAATATATAATTATTAATTTTAAATATATTAATTTTAAAATCTTTCTACATATATTTAATTTTATAAAAAAATTAAGATATAAATATAAATATTTTAACTTTAAATTGAAAAAAATGCATTATATATAATTAAATATTTATATATAAAAATTAATATAAATTATAAATATTTTATTATCTTGAGATATATAATTAAATTATTATTAATAATAGGTAATGTTAATTTATAATTATTTATTTATTTATATATATATATATACGTCGGGTTTACATTAGAATTAGGGTTAGGGGCGTGAAACGAATCTTCGTTTGGGTTACACGTTGTCGTTATGCAATAGAGAAGACATTGACTAGTGCAAATACGATTACCATAGAAGCGGACAAATAACCGTGGTAATTAGATACTCGAGAGACTAATGACAATGATCCTAGGTTCAATAACGAATCCGCGGGCAACGGGACGGTAGTCCTACGCACTCGCAAAAAATCTAAGTCGGATTCTGTGTTAATATTCGCTGACCGTAAGGAGTTAATCCTTTTTTGTCGATGAGACTGCAAGAGAGAGAGAGACTTTCCGACCCGGTGATACCCCAGAGGAAAAATATGACGGGGTGTGTCTAAGGACACGAGATCATCGGATTCGTCGGGGACATCCTACGTTCGGAAAGTAAGGGAAATTGACGTTGCTGCTAATTGGCCAATCTCCATATCGGTAGTTAGAAAAGGATGCTAGCCGCCCTTGAGGGAGGGTTGCTAGTGGGAGACGTCGTTCGTGGAAAAATAGGTCTCTCCTGTCTTCCCGTAACTGGGACAAAGACTGTGTATCTGTTGAAGGATTTTAGGTAACTAGATATTAGTGTTTATGACGGTCCTCGGGCTAGCCGATCACGTACTGTGGAGACGCGTCGACATCTGGTAAACATCCTGCCCGGAGAATAGGATCTGCGTGTGGCGAGCTACGGGACAGAAACCGTTGGAATGTTTACTGCCATGTGCCGCTACAAATCTTTCTTTTAAGGAGAGCTATAGGATTACTTAATGCCTTTGTTAGATGGAGAGTTCGTCCCGTTGACCGTGTGACACCAATTACCTCTCAGAGAAAAGACATCGACTCCCGACTGTCGGACGCCAACGCCGCGACGCATCTTAGTCCCCATCAGAGATAAGGCCCCAACCCCGACTTTCGGACTCCTTGGAATCCACACCAAACCCCCCAACATCCCCAAGCCAGGGTGTATATAAGCCGAGACTTCACCCAGCCCGGGGAGTTCTCGTTCTAGTTGCTGTTCTTGTACAACACCCCTTTCTCTGTTCAACGTTATTCTACTGTAAGTGCCAAAGTCATAATAAAGTTCGATAAAAGAGAATTAATAGTTGGGCTACGACTCAGCTTTCTTTTCTCTCGCAACCCAAGTATCCATTTTACGTGACATTTTGGCGATCCGTGCCAGGATCCATCAACTTCAAGAAAACGAAATTACGCATTTCGGATGCGATCGACTGCAGATCAGCTCACTTTGCGTGAAAACGACTTCTACGGAAAGCGGACTACGGTCATCACCAAAACTGAAACTGGTCACGAAAAGAAGAATATTCAGGTAAAGAACTGGATTCTTTTAAATATTATCGTACTCGTCGCAATAGCTTCGCTAGTACAGACTCCAACAACAGTACAATAACCACTATGAGCAAAAAATCAGAAGACACATCTTCTGTTAGCCCTATGGCTACTGGTGTGGATCCAAGTATTCGGGCCATACTAGACGCTATGCAGAAGCAGAACGAAATCAAGTTAAGAAAACTGTTAAAGGAGACTATTAAAGCAGCGACTAGTCGGAGTTATCAGGGTAGTTTAGTTTCTAATAATTTGAACAAAAGCTTGGAGAAAACAGACGTTACTGTAGGAAATGAAGAAATGGTTTTGAAAGAATTTACAAAAGAATTGCAGTCTAATGTAGAAAATTCTTATGAAAAGAAAGTATCAATTGACACCGCTTCACAGGATTATATTTTTATTAAAACAGACTTAATGTTTGATGTCAATAGCTCAACAGAATACCAGAAAGAGTCTGTGAAACGAAGGAAAGAAGATATTGCAGTATTGTATAATGATTTGTCACCATCTTTGTCACAAGATACTCAAAATTTACAAGAATGGTTTGACAAAAAAAGTAAAAGTTTAGGAGAAGCAGAAAAAGATCATAACAAGAAGGACAATATTTCAATGAGAAATATTTTGGACGGCGATACAAATAAAGAAAACCAAATTGAAACGAAGGAATTAGAAGCAGTTAGTAAATCAACTGCTGAAAATGATACAAAATCAATAGACAACGTTGAACAAAATATATCATTAGAATCCATACAAAAAGCAAGAGATAATGCTTACAATAATGAACATTTGCTTATAGAAGAAGACCAAATGATGACAGCGAAAAATGCGTGTGACACTACAGAATCAAAAACTTCAGCAGATCTTATGTCGAGAAATTTAGATGCTAATACACAAGAGAAGTCTTTAGAGAATAAAGATGACAAGAATCCATCTCCATCTATGTTAGATAGTAGTAAACGGAACAGTCGTTATAATGTTGCTGCAAAGCCTGCTACTTCGCCAAAATTTGAAGAAATTGTTTATAATCAAACCAGACAATCAAACACAAATAAAATTTTGCGAAGCGCTTTAAAGACGAAATTAATCGAAGACAAGTCTGAAATAATTAATAAACAAAAGGCATCGGAAAATGTAGAAAATAAATTTGCCAAAGAAGAAAAAAGAGGTGTTAAACAAAAATCAATTTCAGATAGTGAAAACGAAACAACTGATACTCGTCAACGAAGGGAAGTTCTTTTAACGAACACAGCTAGTGATAGCGATAGGTATAAATCTGTAGAAAATGATAATGCAGTAACGGGTGTAATAGCAACTGATGAAGCGAAACATAGAGGCAGACCTAGGAGATCGGATAAAGTCGAAGTTAAAAAAGATGAAGATACAAGGAAGATCCTACAAAATGAGAAGGGTGGATTAGAAGAACAAAGAAAACTCGAAGAAGATACAAAAGAAGAAACTGCAGAGACAGAAGTCAATTCAAAAGGTATATTAAATAATAAGTGCGATTTACTTGATACCGAAAGAGCTATTGAAATTAATGATACGGTTCAAGATATTAAATTTACTGAAGGTAGAAGCCGCACTCAAAATGATATGGAAGATGTAGTAGAAGATTCACAAGAATTATCTAATAAAAGTAAGTTATCAGAAATAAGGATTGCACTTAACAAAATTGAATATACAAAAACTATTTTACGGAATAAAAAGAATTCATTAGAAAGAGAAAGAGGAGTAAGGAAAAAGAAGAAAATGTACAGACAGAAATTATTTCAAAAAATATATCAGATGATAAATGTGATTTGCTTTAGAAAAAAAAAAAAAGAAATATTATCCACAAACTACATTAGGAATTTATCTATTTTAGTGAGGAGAAAGAGAAAGGATAGAGGAGTTGATCAATAGACTGTGGATTTTGAAGCGTTTATGAAAAACTTACAATTTTAATAAAATATTCAATGTAAAGTCTTTGTTATAATATTCAAATAAATAGATGAAAAAAACTGAATTTGCATAATTACTCATGGCTTATTGATCAATCATGCGACTCGTTTAGAGGTAACTCGAGTTGTAAAGGCGACAATTTATTAAAAATGGTATATCCGACGTACGATGCATTTGCTCATGTTAAACTATTTAAATAAGTATAAAAATCACGCGAAAAAAATCTACTGAGAATAATGTTGAACTAGTTAATAATAATAAATCATATAGTGAAACACAAACCTTAAATCAAGATTTTAAGTTCAAAAAAAAAAAAAGAAAAAAAAAGAAGAAAGAAGTTGATAAAATGACAGCAACATGTAGCAGCAGGCGAGAGAAAATAAGCCAAATTTCTAAAAGAAGAAACGATGCTCAAGAACTCGAAATTTCTCGAGTGGATATGCTAAACAACGAATTTAATGAACAGTTGAAAGAACGTGAAACAGCAATAGAAGACTTACATCAAATGTTAAAGCATCAATCGGAAATTCATAAAGTTACCTTAAATGAAGCAAGTTTGAAAATAGGAGAACTCTCTGATAAAATAAAATGTTTTAAAGGAAAAGATAGCCAGATACCGAAACGTAATGAATTACTCGAAGAAGAACAGAATAAATGGAGAAGTTTAGAAAAAATGATTACAGAAAAACTTGAAGAAGAAAAATCCCGTTAGGAAACAGCTGAAGACGAAGTGAGAAAGCTTTCCAAATATAACGAGCAACTTCTAAAAGATTATCAAGAAATCCATAAAAAAAAAAAGATAAAGAATTAAACATGTACCTCAACTGAAAGATAAAATCAATCGACAGGATTTATATGTGAAGAACATAAGAACACAATATATAGAACAGCACAAGATGATCGAAAAATTGAGAGCAAAAGGAAAACGTGTGCATAATAAAGGTAAAGAGAACACATAATGTATCTTCACCAGGGGCGCATGATCCAAAAATAAATAATAAAATAAAAGGTTTTGTTACTGAAAAGTTAGAGAGATTTCATGACAACAAAAGCATTGCCTGTGCAGAGTGCAGTGTATCAATGTGCACTAAAAATGCAAGCAACGTGACGATTACTTTTAGAACACCACAAGCACCACGAAAACACAATCTAGACCAAACAAGATCAAATTCAAAAGTGAAGTTACGTGAGCTTATTACTGCTAACGACCAAAAATTGAATTACGATCCCGAGCATCAACTCGCTGATCTTCAAGTAGAATGTTCCGACAAAGACAGGACGACACAAGATTTCGAGAAGCACATAGAGGACATGAAGGAGGAAGTGCAAAAATTAGAATTGCAACTCGACGAGTTACAAAAAAAAAAAAAACACACACACACACGCACGTAAAAAGAGTTCAATCTTTTGGAATACAAATTGAAGAACTAACAATAAAATTAGAAGAAATAACATAAGTCACAAATATGAAGTTGACTTGCTGGAACAAAAAAAAAAGGCCAAACTTAATTCATGTGTTAGTAATTCAATGGAGGAACGTGAAGCTGGAGCTAAAGATGCAAAAGAGATAAAATGTAGTTCTTGAACCACAAGGACAAATAATCTGCCCTTCAATGTGAACTAGACGAACTAAAGGGTGAATATGAAAAAGTGGGTGATTTTGGATATAAATATGAAGAAGAAACTAATAAATTGAAACTGGATTTTGAAAAATAAGAAAAATGATCCTTGTCAATGAAAATAAATTTGAAATATTGCGTAGGGTAGAAATTGAAGGTAAAGTAAAAGATATGAACGAACAAAATAATTTTCTTAGAAAAGAACTGGAAAACGTCCAAAAACTTTCCAAAGATGTTAATAATCGCTTACTCGAGGCGAACCAAGAATTAAAAGATTCACATAGAAAACACACTCTTATTTGAAAATTGAAAAAAAAGAAAAAAAAACATCAGGAAGAATTAGGTGATATAATAAAACTTCATGATGAAGAAAAATATAAACTGATACAGCATTGGTGTTCTGTAGAATGTCAAACTGCCATAAAGGGTTACATTGATGGAAAAGTGCAGTAAATATTTAAATAACAATCCATGACTTCTTAAGTAATTGTAACAATCTTGATGTTTTACTATGGAACAACTAGATGAAGTGCACAGTGACATTAATAAAGTAGAATCATCGATAAAAGTAGATGTATCTTCTTCATTAATATCAGAATCAACGACTGATATTATAAAGAATGTGCATGATATTCCAGAAAATCAAAAAAAAAAAAAAATAAGTCACAGGAATGTACAGATAATACAATTCAAGATGGTTTAGTAGTAAATAAATGTGATGTAACAGATTTAAATAAAAACAAAAAAAAATTTTTAAAGTAAGGAAAGTAGTGAGACAGAGAGCGTAAAGAACGCTGCGATTAATGAAGTAGAACAAAAAATAATAAATAAGGACCCACAAATTGATGATCAATATAAAAAAAAAAAAAAAGATGAGAAATTTCAAGAAGAGCAAGCAGAGAATACAACTGAGATTGGAGATCATTCAAGATATGCAGGTGACACATCTTTAGATAAAGAAAGTACGAACGATGTTGAAATATTTAATACAAATGAGGGTGAACAAAACATTGAGAAACACAACGTTTGTACAGTGTTAAATATAGATACAGTTAGTGTTACTAATGCTCAGTGTCAAGCATTAATTAAAACATTTGGTGAAACTTTTGATGATAAAGCCCAAACATTGCATCTCACGGATACAGACACAGATTTGTCTAAACTAGTTGATAGTAGTTCAGAAGTAATGGTACTGACTGTAGAAACTATTATATATTAATGATATGAATGAAAGTACAGAAGAAAATATTGTTTTAACTGTACATGAAAAGGATGCTGTTGTAAATTCCAATGAAGAAAAAAAAATGTTTCTGCAGAACAAAGACGAATGAAGAACGCTGAAATTGTAAATGAAGAATTTAATTCGATAGGTTAAGCACGAGAAAGTGATGGAACAATTATAGAAGTAATTTCAACAGAAATTGTGGCTCAAGAAGTTTCTGAAAATTGTAGCCAGAAATACAATTATGACATATTAAATCATACAAAGACAAGAAACGATTCTATAACTCCTATTACCTCAGGAGTAATTAGTGATCTAGAAACTGCAGATGACATTGATATTAAAGAAAAGAATAACAAGAAACAACAAATGGAAATGGCAAGATTGATCTTTTGATAGTTCACATAAAATTAATGTAGAAAAGAAAATTATTCATAATAAAATTGTCGTACTTATACATGTTGCTAATACAGAAGGAAGGAATAAATCTATAAGTGAAGCAGATAAAGTGCGCATAACTAACAAAAGAAGTGTCATTCAAGATATCTTTGATGATTGGGGCATTGAAAATGCAGATGACAGTCAGTCGGTATCTAAAGCTCCAGATACTGTGGAAATTGAATTGAAAAGTTTACTAAATGACACAAAAACACGAACTATAGAGGAAAGCACAGTTGTACTGGTTGAAGAAGAAATTACATGCATGGAAAAAGAACCAGTTGTAGATGCTGAAAAGGCTTTAGAAGTTGCTAAACAAAACAAAGAAATGCAAGTATCAAAGGAACAACTGGATAACAATCAAACTATAAAGAAACAACAAGATAGTATAAAACCATTACTCAAAGACCACTAACTCATTCTATATCACAGGCTGTTAGAAAGTCTACAAAAGATTCAACACGTGATACTGCGGCATTTCGTCAAACTTAGCAAATTATCCCTATTAATCGTAGTCGAAATTTAACCAGCCAACAACCTTCACAGGTTGAAATAGCAAAAGCATATACCACGACGAAGAAGAACAAGTACAAGTCGAGCCAGTCAGAGTCCAATTCCATCGCTCCATACTGAGGAAACACTAAGATTTTGGAGGACCAAAATCAATCTAAAGAGGGGGGTATGTGACATCAATCACATCTCAACCTACATCAGTGATAATACATCGACGGTCGACTTTCGAACACTTTTGGACACATCACCACCTTATCATCATAGCATACACCAAGACTGTGAGGCACCTTAGTCCACATCAGAGATAGGATATGGACCCCCGACCTTTGGACACTTTTGGATACATCACCACCTTATCATCATAGCATACACCAAGGCTGTGATGCACCAAAGTCCACATCAGAGATAGGATATGGACCCCCGACCTTCGGACACTTTTCTACATCATAACCTACACCTATCCCCTCAACATCCTAAAACCAAAACGTATATAAACCGAGACTTCACCCAGCTCGGGCAGTTCTTGTTCCTCTTCTAGTTGCTGTACTCATACAACCCCTATTCTCCGGTTCGGTGTTATTTTGTAAGTGTTTATAATAAAGTTTTATAAAGGAAAATAAGTAGTTGGGTTACGACTCAGCCTTCTTACTACCACCCAAGTACCAACTTTACGTGACAGGAGCCGCCTCGGACCTAAGACTGATAATATAGGACTTGGGTTAAGTAGTAGAAAGGTAGTCGCGATACACTGTGTGGTTTTTAATAGTTCTTACACACGGTGTGTGCGCGAACCTTTCCCACCAAACTAGATTAAGAGTGGGGCCGCTCCACTGGGATACGTCGCAAGAGAGGGTAGGAGATCCGACCGGCCTTGGATACAGTGTCCGGCCGTGGGAGGGAGGAATCCGTCTTCAATGTCTCTGCCATGTACATAGCTTTGTTTCCCCCTCCTTCCATTGTGTCTAAGGCATGAGCCTGCTAGGTAAGCCTTACTGATGAGTCCACTAGCAGGCTCTGGACGAAACAAACTTTTTTTCTTCTTTTTCTCCGTCTTCCTTCATATATCCGTGATAATTGTAGCCTGCTGGCTGTAGATGTCGCTTGCCGGGGTGTAGTACTGCTGTATTTCCTTCTTATTTAGATGTCGTGGAAGAAAAATCGGAAAAGTACGAGGCGCCGGGATTTGAATCCGGGATCCGAACGTTTGTACTCTATGGCGCTAACCACTGCGCTGCCGTCGTCCGACACTAGTTGGTTTCGAGTGGTGAGATTTGCGTTCTCGTGTGCCGCCACGAGAGGAAATCTCAGTGTGGGTGTGCTTTCTGAACGAAGAACGCGGATTCGTTGTTCACACTTTTCGTTAGGAAAGTGAGGGTGCCCATTGATTATAGCCAACGTTAATGAATGAAGATAGGAGGAGGAAGCCTCCTACCAACGTGGCTCGTGGGTGACATTGTTTATTGGAAAAATAACTACCCGCTTTCTCCGTTATTTGTAAGAGTGCGCAATAAACCTAAGCATTGTTCTAAGGACCATCCATAAACCGAAAACACTTACAGGGTTAGAGATTCCTTCAAGCTATTAAGATTACGTCAAAGGATTCAGTTTATAGGATATAGTATGTAGTAGATCAGTATATAGTATAAAGTTTCAGACGGCGCACGGACCATCGTACGCGCCGTAACAGAGAGAGTTATAAGAATATACATAAAATGTAATTAAACATCGCAAAAGTAACTTAATTAGAAATGACTAGAATGTATGATGTATAATATAATGAATTCAAATTGTCTAAAAAATATTACAAATTTATAGAGATTTTACTATAAAATGTTTTTAACAGAAGCTGATACAGTTATATAGCATTTTCAAGCATTTACGAACATTAATGTACGAATTTGAAATTAGCAATATTGAAGCGCGGTACTCGGAAAGACGAATGTACATGGATAATTGTATGCATTAATCAACGATACGGTTATAATTGCATGCTTGATAGAAAAATATCATCGTAAAATTGATATGATTTCATGGAAACGCGTCTAACTTGGTATCTCGAAAGTATCTTAAGCAAACTAATTAGCGTGCCTGTTATGTCTTTTAAAATGTAAATTAACATGTAACAAAGAAACCTTCATCAATTTGATTCGCTTCAAACTGCGCAAATAAGTAGTATAAATAATATTTGTGATAGATTTGGCATCAATTCCATGTTTCCTTTAATATTTGCCTTTAGAAAGTCCAATTCGTTTCACGATTATACAAATTACTAAAAAAATGTCTATATTAGTAATTTATTTATTTTGCATTAATCGTGACATGTTAGTTGCATTATGTTATATGTAAACTACCACAGAGGAAAAATGATAATCTTTCAGTTATTAGTTTTCTGATTTTAATGTCATTTTATGAGTACTTTAACACGAGGTACTTGTAAATGAAAACAACCAATTAGGTCTAAAAACATAAGCCTGTTACCAAGACTCTTATTAAATTGAACAAGCCTTTCAAAAATCGAACGTGTATATTAACGCGAACTTATTATTTGACTGATTTGACTGACATCCGAAATTGGTGAGATCATATGAAATTTTGCTTTTCGCGGTTCGGTGTATAAGAACGCGTCACCGATTGCTCAACTTTCGATATAAAAAGCGGATCAAGTCTACCGGATTATCCTACAGACACGCATTAATTCGTAAGAGTTAGTCATCATCTGGATAATAATTATCTGAAGAAACTTTCAACGTGAAAATATAAAATTTTCATTGATTACATATTGCGTTCGCCATAATTGAAAAAATGGTAAACCTTCGATCTCATCTTTCTAATACACATTTTCTTTACCTCGTGATAAATAAATTCTTGGAAATTTAGGAAAATTTTCAGTGATCATTTTAAGGAATTTGACAAATTTCCAACGAGACTATGTGACACCGTTAGGTAAAAGTGATTCAAATGTAGTAGCGATATTAAACGAGAAATCTATAAAGGTGTCATTAGAAATTCTAAGAATGTCTCTGCATCTTTCTCTTAGGTATCACGCCAATAGTTTTCATTACCGTGATGTAATATTTATCATGCTTATTTTGTACGTAAAACGAATCGTTGGAATATTCCCGAAGCTAACGAAGCATTTCCCAAAAGTTAAACCGAAGAAATTAACGCGAATAGTTAAGTGAAATTTTTCCATTAACTTGCTGACCAACCGGCAAATAAAAAATCATAAAAATTGTTTCAATGTGTTGAGGTCACGCATAACTTCTTTTTTCATTGACGATTACCAAACAGGTAAAATTTCGAAATTGTACGAAGGCCACGTGACCAGATCGTATTGGAATTTGAAGTGCATGGAAAAAGACAACTCGAAGTACAAACCTTGAGCTGTACTACTCGAAGTACAAACGTGAACTAATGGATGCAGAAAAGCAATTAACGCCAAACATCCGAACAGCATCTTGGAGCCCGTCATTGTTCTGAAATAAAAGAAGTGACGAATTAAAAAGACGCAGGACTAATAATAATAAAGGAAACTTAGTTCGTATTATAAATTGAATTTACATCAGAAAAGAAGCACGATCAAGCGAAACAGATCGTAGAAATGACAAATATCATCGATATACGTTTCAGTGTAATTTCACTTTTGAAAATTATTTAGTTTAATACGATCGTATTCATCGCTCTGAAACTTTCATTGTGCTGCAATTTGTGCTGCGTCTTTTTAATTTCTCTATCTTTCTGTGTTTTCGGAAAAATTACTTGAAAGATTAAGAATTGCTTGCCTTATTTTATTTTCGATTAGTTAGGATTTGATTATTCCAGGTAAGCTTTATTATTTATAACAGGTTTTATCACTTGTTTATTATTTAGGAGTTTGTTATTTTAGGATTAGTACCTTTTAGGATTTCTTATCCTTCGAGTTTCTGTTTCAGATATCTAGGTCTATTTCAAGATGTTTTATTACATTAGGATTATTTATTCGATTAAGATAATTTAAGAGTTTCACAATGTACAAAGAAATAATCGCGTGAAATTTAGATTTATGCTTTAAACGTATTAAACACGCGGTAATTTCAATGTCTATAGCCTCGAACGTGTTCTGATTAGTTGTGTCATTGTCTGTGACATTGAAATCACAAAAATCCATTGCAAGTGTGCTGTCATGCAATGTGGATGTAATTGGGTTTTTTGGGTATTTCCTGTATCATCTGATTTGTACAGTACCATTTTAACGCAAGGACAGGAAAGTTATTATATATTTCCCGTCCATTATTTGAATCGTTGTGAAGTGTAACGAATTATATTCGATTCGAGGAGATGTTAATGAATTACCCATTTCATATGTCATTACATGGAAATAAAAATCATTGCAAAAATAATTGATCTAATGACAACGGAATTTCCAATATTTTTTTGTTTCGTCACGTCTTTTTCATAATATATCTTTTATAGGTACGTGATTTATTAATCGTTCGAATGGAAATAATTATTCGTATAATATTCAAATGATTCTAGCCATAAAATAAATTAAAACGATACCTGTCAATGATATGCAATCTGCGTATGACGTCAACCTCGATCTATGCTTATACAAGAAATTTTATCAATCAATGACTAGATATACAATAATCAAATATTATAAAATTTCCTGAAAACCTTTAGGTGTTAATATTAAGGTGTTAATATCTTTAATATTTGCAAGTTATTGTTTAGCGCTAATTAGTTAGAATGTAACAAGTGGTGTACCAGAATTGAGATAATTAAGCCACACGAACAATCTTATTTAGATCTTTTTAATTTTTTAATTCTCTTTTGCTCTAATACTTCGTAAAATTAATCTTCATTAGCTACTACACTTCATAGAATAACAAGAGATAATTTTTCTTATATAACGTTTCATTCATAAAATCTATCATTAAAGTATATCTTCATAAAAATATCATTCCATACTAACGGTATATTTGGTGTCATACGAGATAACAGTTACCAGTGATGACATATGTAACTTTATAAAGATATCTCGTTTTATTATATATTAAAAGAATGTACTCATTGCTGCTATATTTCAGATGAAAAAAAGGAGGCAATGATTTTACAGTAAAATCGTTCGTTTACAACTGATTCATTTACATTTCATGATAATACTGTGCATTCTGAATATGCTATGATTTGGTTTAAAATAATAAATAGTCCATTCTTGCATACTATTGCTCCAGCTTTACTTGTATTTTCGATATTGGTATAAATAGAAAGACAATTAATGTCGTTCGAGTCTATTTTCGGATCATTTATATTACGTTTAATCCATATAGTTATTATATGAGACATAGTATCGTAAAATTTGAAAGAATAAAACGTTCGTACAGGAAGTACATTTTATAAGAACTCCAACAAATCTGCGTGTGCACCTAAAATACAAACTGATAGTGATTGTTCATAAGTTTATATAGATTATCTAATGTCAATCGAAGGTATCAATTCTTTTTCTCCATAAGAGTACTTTTTCATTTATATGTGTTCAAAAATACATGTGTTCAACCGTGAAGCATATGTCACCTACAACGAAAAAGAGTTTTCCTATACTTAATATTTCCTTTATATACCTATGAAAGTCTATTCTTCGCGTAGTATGAAATTATGAATAAATCTGGAATATTGTTCAATCTGAAAAGAAAAATAACTTATTGACATCATTCATTGATACGAGATTCAGAATGTTTGTTTTGTCTTGCAGAAAAAGAAGGCAGCCCTTTCTTTTAATGTGAAATAGAAAGCGAAAATTTGAAAACAGATTTTTTGGAAATTTACTTGCAAATATCGTTTTCAATATCGTGATTTTCTTCCCAATGGTACTGTACTTTCAAATTTTCCAGTATCCCTCTAAAAACAAAAAGTCGAACCTCGTTATTATTAACGTAGGCATTATAAGGAAGAGAAGTATTAGAAAGCAGCTCCTTTTTATTATGGATTTCTTTATAATCCTGTAAATAAGAAATTCCGGAAATTTTTTCCTCAAGAATTTAATTCTTGTGTTTTGATTGATAATTATTACACTGCATACTAACTTTTCGCATACTGTTCGCGTCTAACAATTTCCTAATAATAACTACTTCAAAATTACATATGTTCTTGCACGAATTCAAAAGTACGTATGATACAATTACAATTGATTCTAAAATAATAATTATTTAAAGATATTAAGATACTAATTAAACGTTTCACTATATTTCAAAATCTGGAACAACAAATTTTTATTTATAAAAAATGAAACTGTGGTTATATATTCTTTGTCATGATGCTATTTCTTATTACCATGTCGACATTTTTTAAAATTCATTTTGTTATCTCTACGCAATATGAAAATTCATATACTGCTTAATATTTTTTACATATTATCCATCCACCGCATGATATCTCCTGAAAAATCAAAATATTAATGTTATATTATTACAATGCTTCTTAAATTTCAATTTTTGACAAATTTGAAATCCAATATATTTTGCACAATTATTATTTATCAAAAAATTCTAAGTTAGTAACTTTCTTTTCAAATGGCAAATAACATATACTTTGACTTACCTGTAACTTTTTGCTCCTAATCATCATTTCCTCTTATAGAACATCATTATTGTTCTTATAATTACTACCAGTGTCATAGATATTGTAGTGGCTACAACTGAATTAATAGAAAATGATAAATAACTGTGTATAACACTAACACATAACTGTGTATAACAATGACACATAACTTTTACTTACATATCAGTCGATAAGGGATTACTGTGATATCCTGTTGATGTTTCTTAAGGCACTTGATTAGGTGTGATACGGTATCATTCCTTATGGTATACTGTAGATAAGTATTTTAGAAAATGACAAGAATAAATCTAAATTATTCAGAGGTTCCAGTTTCGGCTTAGACATAAATACAGGACCATTTGCAAAGAAGAAAGGGTGCGTTTCTACAGCCTCGTTATAGTAACCATGAATACCAATCTCTGAATTACTGGTTAGTAAACATAAATATCCTATAAAATTTAATATATTTCTTTAATTTTTAATACATACATGAGTTAGTAGTTCTAAATTATGAATCATCCTACCTGTGATATTACACTTTTCCTTATAATATCATCACTCAAGTGAACAACATTAAGATCATGTAAACCATGTCATCCTATCTTACTGTGAAGATACTTAGTTATGTTATCTAACATTATAAAAATATAATCAAATTCAAGTCCTTTTATTCACATCACATGGCCACGACCATCTGGTTCTTCGTTATATAATGTTCTAAAATTTGTCGTACATATAGGATGTACAAACCGTGATATCAAGGTATCAGTTCTTCCTTCCCAAGGGACAGTTTCATTAAAATTCTGATAGAATTAAAAATTAATTATTAATATTCTAACAATCATATATGTTAAATACATTATAGTCAACGATATATACCTGAGCGAATGTAGGGGTGATTCCTTGATAATTATAAATGTCATCAGCCCACATCATTGTGCCACTTCCTTGTACTCCAGCCTCTAGATTAACAGCCAAAACAAACATATTATACAAAATTTTATAGAAGCTGTACAAAATATAGTATATACGCGCAATATTGAAGCGTTCAAGGGGATATAAAGGTAATGTACATCACATACACGTGTACTCTCATGCAACAAAATACAATTAGATTTAATAGTATAAGCTCTTTTATTCATCATAATAGATTGGAAATTTAAGTGTCTTACGAGGGTGAGTAAAAAGTTACCCGCTCTGTCGGTGTAGAATTTATTTTAAGCAATTGTCAAAAAAGACATACATCATTTTTTGACATAATCACTCAATTTCTGTATACACTTTGTCCATTTGCTGAAAGACCTTCGTATTTTCTCATTAAAAAATGTTTTGGGCTGAGCTGCGAACCACGAATGCATCGTCGTCTTCACCTCTTCATCAGCTTTTTCGGCATCCATCTCGCACAAACTTTTTAAAACCCAAATCTGTCGTGCACTATTGCATAAGCAGAGCCGTGGCTGATTTGCAAATGATTTGCCACATTATCCAGCTTCACTCGTCTATTCCATAGAGCATAAGTTCATGAGCACGTTCAATGTTGTCATCATGGATGTGGACGGGTGTTACGCCGCGCGACTCTCAGCCTGGCCCAGGTCACACACCGCGGGCCATACGGACACCAGATGTCCGCTCTTCCGTACGGCGTACCCTCAAGAGCCTTAAGCACCGTCCATAAATCATAGATTTCCTAGAAAAGGTCCTTTAAACAAAACAAACATCTAGTCCCGAGGAATTTCTAAACACTATTGTCTACCACGGAAGGACAAGGGAAAGTTGTTTTTTCTCACGCACGCTGCAACTTTCCTCCCACTAACCACTTTCTCTCGAGGGCAGTTAAGACCCTTCGTTTAACCAATTAAAAACGAAGCCTATTCCCTCACTCTCCTAAATAACATCGGCACCAACAAATCCGATGGTCCCGTGCGCTAGACACACCCATCCTTAGCTTTCCTCCGACACAGCATCGTCTCCCAGGTACTGATTCTACATCCTTCGAACGGTCAACATCCTTCGAGCGGGTAGACACACCCGCAGATCAGTCACTCAATCATCTCGTACACACGCACCAGTGTAACTCTCCTCGTTAGAAGTTGTGGAATAAACGGTGAAATATAACTTACTACTGTGTCAGATTCAATCAACCACCTCTGTTATCCTACCCGAAACAGGGGAACGACTACTTCGCGGCGTCGATTCACCGAATCGTAGCGAGAATTTACGCCTCTCGCTGACGCGTTTTCCTCGCGACCGCGTCTCTCCGCGAACGGTCGTAACAACGGGCGTCCAGCTGTTTTTTCGTAACACTTGTGCGATCTTCTTTGAACTTTTGTGCCCATTCAAACACACTTCGTGACAAAACACTTTCTCCATAATGTGCATTAAATCTTTGATAAATATAGGCATCAAACATAACCTCCGACCACAAGAAACGAATCACAGCATCCTGCACTGTTTTCCTGCAAATCACCATTGCAAAGCGCCATTACTCGCGCAACGGTCACAAACGAATTGACGTAACACAATGAAACCTACGCAGCAGCACTGAACAGATATTGACGTCATACGAAGAGTGCAGATGGATCAATACGGTCGACAGAAGTTTTAACTATCTGGAGTGCGGATAAATTTTTACCGAGAGTCGTATAGGAATCTATAATCTGTAAGTACACCTTTGGCTGAATGGAAATTTCTCTTACATATAGTCAAAAATGCAGAAACAGTGTATTGAATTGGAAAGTGATAAAAAATAAGTGAAGTTTCGAGGTTGCATGTGATTGCATGAGTACACAGGACGTTTTTAGCGAATAAAAAATAATTTTGAAAGACACGAGACTTATCTTGTATTTCATGTACTCTCTGTGTCCGAATTTCCAGAAGCTCTCTGTCTTATGAAGTGTTTTAGATTAGCCGGAAAATTTTGTATGTACATACAAGAAGTATACGATCTAAGTGGAATATTCCATTATTCTCTTGATACAACAGAAACGAAATTTACAGAACTTCTCAGAAAGTTGGTTTATTATTACCAAATTAATAGAATTAATATACGTTTATCATCTTTACATACCTAAGTCGTGGAGGTTTATCGTGCGTAAAAAATTAGTGTCGTTTCAAAGTTACATTTCGTACATTTTAAGCCTATAATTTGTAACGTACAAAACAATGTAAATTTGAGCTGTTTCTTATCTCCACAATAAGAAAATCCAACTTTACGTTTTTACACAATGATATTTATGGAACAGTAATATCATATTATTGCATCGCTTGGAGAATGAAGTCAAGGTACGATGTGACCCTAGTGTAAACGCTGGGACACCCAGCTGTGTCGCACTTATAAGCATAAGACACAATACCTATTAAATACGAGGTTCATTCATGTTGTATCAGCAGTGGTCCGCCGCGGTCAGCCTGAAAGGATCGTTAAATTTTTAATCAAAGATACTGAAATATATCGATCGAATTGTATTGAAATTATACTTATATACAGTAATAATCTTCTATTGATTTGTGTATTGAAATACTCCAATTTATAATGTACATGTTATATGTATTTTGAGCAAAACTAAGATTAGAAGGAAATTAGATTAAATACCATAATGAGGTGTGAGAAGTGGGCAAGACTATTAAATTGTGTTTATCTATTATTTCTAATGTTTAAGACGTCGATTTGATGTTAATTCGAATTGACGTGTCTTCAGATACCGTATAGTTTGTAGTAACTCTATAACTTAATTACCGTACAAGAATCCTCTCCACCCTGAGCATGTTCGGCGCATATTATACCATCAGTGATATCAGGTGCATTAGGAAATTTGGAATAAGCTATTTTGCATTCGGCGTTCTTAATCACTGGCATTTGTACTTCCATTAATGCATTACGTCGTGGTCGTCCTACGAAGAAAATAAGAAAGATATTTAAGACTGGAACTGTTTAATTTTATTATAAAATTGATATCACTTACTATATCTTAATGCTCCCCATCCAGCAACAAGGGGGTTATAGCCGACGAAGTTGCTCTTTCGTAGGGGCTCTTTCGTACAAATGGGATATACGTACCCTGAAAAATAAAAAAATAAATGAAAATGCAGGAAACGAATGACCAAAAGTATGAGAAAGAATTGTACACGCTTTATGACACAATATATGTGTACAGTAAGAAATTTCAGGATATGATACTTCAGTAATACTCAATAGCATATATATATATATATATATGTCGGATCAGGATTTCATCTCCGACATATATATATAAATATATATATATATTTGAGGACTTACTCGAAAATGGCACCTCCTCCACCAATCTAAGAATGGCAATATTATGATTGTGTATGTTTTCTATTCCATCCATATGTGCACAATGTGCTGCGGTCAAAACATGCCTAGCCGATATCAGGGAACCTCCGCACTTCCATAGTGGTTTGTCTGGGTTTCGGGGATTACGAAAACCTAATGCAGCGATCCATGGCCAAGCCCCTAAAATGCAATAGTCATAGTTGTGAATATACATAATTTTTTCTCACATAATGAGTAACAACGATTATTACCTATTCGATATTCGATCATACAGCAGACGATAAGTACATACGTACAAATACTCTGAAATAGAGATTTGATAAAGACAGAAATTAAATTTTTATTCCAGTGGAATACAAATTATTAAATAATTCTATATAATTTCTATTTGAACTATACTGAACTATAAAGTTCAAACGTGTAATTTCTGCCCTAACAGTTTTTGATCTCTATCCATATTATTACTCCTATATCAATTTTTTATTTCAAGCAAAAAGATACTCTTCCTAACATGAAGTAAAAGAAAGAAATAATTCAAGTTAATAAGTAAAGTTACTACCGATGAAATCATAGCATTATTATTTAGTCTAATTGAAATGTACATTGATGTGCTGTTTAATGCCTTTAAAGTTCATTCTTTGCAGTAAATGGCTTATTATTAATCGGAAAGAAAGACATAAAACGTACCAAGTTCAGCTGGTTTACCATCGACCAGCCTGGTATGAGAGACGTTGCTAAAACCACAGTATGGTGGTCGCAAAGCCTTATACTTGTACACAGTTTTTATTAAAATTTCTCTCTTCTCTTTGTTTGGATCGTTCGGACAGCAAACGATCGTAACATTGCCCTGGTATCTGCACACTGATCGTCTATAAAAATCGGTGGCTGTACGGTACTGTATCTGCCATATTTCTTGCAGAGGTTTACATTTTCTGTAGTCAAGGCACCTGCCTTCTTGATTGTCCGGTGTGGTACATTCTGGATCAAACAATTTTAAAACATTTATACAGTTCAAAGATGCGTAAGAAAGCGACACCGATTACTCAACTTTCGAAGTAAAAAGCCGATCAAGTCCAACGGATTGCCCTACAGACACGTATTAATCCGTAAGAGTTAGTCATCATGTTGATAATAATTATCTAAAGAAACTCACGTGAAAATATAAAATTTTAATTGTTATATTAATAATTTAATTATAATTTAATAATAATAATTTAATTTAAAATGAGTGAGGGCTAGGAGATCATTTGGATCGGTGGAGATAGGAGTTAGCGGGCGGGACTTGAGGACTGCTTCTATTTCTATGATAAGAATATTACGGTGTTAAGCTCATATGTTTCTGTTTCTCCACTCGCGCTGCGCCATAATATCCTTTGATATTTCCGATCCTCTGGTCGTACGAGGAATTGCCGATACATTTTCTCGATGTCGCCAGTGAGTACGTACTGATGAGCGCGGAATCTAATTAATATACAAAATAAATTGTGAATTGATTCGAGAATATAGGATTTCCCCATTTTCATGATTATCGTGATTTTTGTATAAATATATTTTTTAAGATACTAATAATTAGGTACTTATAAATTAGTATTATCAATTATTTTGCATTTATAATTCCGCCTCTAGTATAAGTGTTAATTGAAAACTAACTTTATGTTTCAAAAAGTACTAGCAAAGTCGTTGAGTAACAAGACACTGATGCTAACACAAATAGCATTGTCGTAATTAAATATTTCTAAATATTCATTTTTCATTTTGAACCTGTAGAAACAATTTATTATATATACTATTAGCTAAGTAATTGCATATTTAATTAAGTCGAAATATAAAACTTAGTTATTTTGATAATTTAGAAAATAAAAAACTGACAAACATTTCAATTTAATTTATGGTTGGAACAAAAGACAGTTATTTTTCATTAATTGAAATATTGCAATGCAGAGTACTTTCCAAAATACGCCGAGAGTATTCCTGATGGTGAAACGAGCGTTGCTTCATCGAACGCAGCTAAAGAAAACAACATCTATGTAGTTGGTGGTACGATGCCTGAAATAGAGGGCGATAAATTGTACAATACCTGTACTATTTGGGGTCCCGATGGAACTTTGATAGCAAAACACCGAAAGGTAAGTAATATATTCCTTTATGGCTTTGAATTTGAAAATATTGGGGTGAAGAAAGTGACTCTATCTAGGAATAATTTAGGAATATACATATGTACATACGTATACTATAACCAATTCTATAATTTACGGTTTATAAAATACGTTATGATACGGGAAACGCCCATTTTTGTTGTAATGTGTTTGTTGCTGTATAAATTTTTCACATACGAAAATACTTATTTTTTTCTCCTTTTTAAACATTATTAAATGATAAGATTTTTTAATAAAAGAAAGTGATAAAAACGCTGTCAGTTATTAAATAAAAAATAATTAAAGTTTAGGAGTTGGTAACTTTGATATTAAATTACAAAAGTTGCAGCAATAGAATTAGCGACCACATTTTTATGTTATTAGGTACATCTATTCGACATCGACATTCCTAATAAGATTACTTTTCGAGAGAGTGATTCACTCAGTCCTGGTAACTCCCTAACGACGTTCGATGTGAAGGGCTGCAAAATAGGTATTGGCATTTGCTATGATATTAGATTCGAGGAAATGGCACGCATTTATCGGAACAAAGATACAGTAACTTAATCGATCAATACTTAACTAGCAAAAAATTAAATATCTTTCTTAAATATATTCTATATAAAATTAATATAATCTGTAACTCTGTATAAAAAGAAGCTTAATTTAAGAAACCAGTATATTTGCTGAAAATGAAACAAATAAAAGAATTAAAAGCACAATAAGAGGACTGTCCTCGCATATTCAGAAATGATGGAATGTGAACCGTGCAACTACGGTGGTATTTGGTGGTAATTGGTATTCGGCGGCTTCATATTTCCTGCTTCTCTGGGTTAGGTTGCCAAATGTTGATATATCCAGCGGCATTCAAAATGACCACTGGACCATTGCACTGGTCATTACTTCAGCGTTCCAGAGCGAATGATAATCAATTATACGTTGCCTGCATATCACCGGCTCGTGTTCCTTAAGCAAGTTACGTCGCATGGGGACATACACAGTTTACCAATCCCTGGGGAAAGGTTCTTTACGATTTGGAAACTCAAGAGAATATGGCAGTCACCGATATCGGTAATTTACAGCTTAAAATTAAAAGCGAGAGATCCATGATGTAATTAATTTTTAGTCTCGTTAATTTATCGATTTAGCCATCTTCCTCTGTATTTGTTGAATTTATTAGTAAGCATTACTTATTACTTCGTATGTTTCTTTTTTCTATCAGATCTAAAAGTTGTTGAGGAAGTAAGGGCTCAGGTACCTACAGTTTCTCAGAGACGTACAGATTTGTACGACACTGTCTGTAAGAAGGAGTAACTCTACACTAAAACAGAAAATGTTTTTTTATAATATTTCTACTACCATATTCTTTTTTTGTGAATTATTACTAATTTCTTATCATTTGTACTAAATGAATGACTCAATTAAAAAAACCAAAACGTTATAAATAATAATCTGTATATCCTGTGTATCAACATGTAATTGGATATTATAATAATATAGGAATGCTATAATAATATAGGATAATAATATAGGAAAATAATAATATAGAAAAACACACATGCTTTTAAACACCTTTAATATCGATCACATAAATTGTTATAATTCACAATGATTACGCATACATAAAAGACCCTTTGATAGTAAAATTTACGATCAAAAGGCAATTACGTATCGTTTAACAACATTTAATTTATAACACCTTTTAAACATTTAGACAGATTAACACATAACACTTCTTATATATAAACATCAATTCGAAGTTATCAGCTTGGAGAAATTGGTCGATTAATACCTGTAGATTGTCTGTCTCGATGAAAGACTTAAAGAGAGCAAAAACATGATAATGCCGCTAATATAATATTCCTTCTTTCTTGTATCTGTCTGCCTCTCAGGTCGTTTTACTAATTACAATAAGTAAATTCGACTTCTTTGCGCTCTCTTTTAACGCATTCGAGACCGAAAGAAATTCATATCAGTCAGTAGGCAAGGGTATAATATACATATTTTATATATAACTTATGTTGTTACGCCGCCTAAAACATCTGCACGCCAGCCCGCGCGACCGGACAACAACCGACCTGCGTAACGTCACTTCGACCCACAATAAACCTAAGGGCCCACCATAACTTTCACTTTCCTGTATTGTTTCGCCATGTGTCGTCAATCCGTTTGTCCTGAAGAATTTCTTAAGCCTAAAAGTATTTTCGACGCACATCTGGTTTTTTAGAGAGGTCCTTGGGTTTATTAGTCGCAGTTAAAACACGGAGAAAGCGGGTATGCACCCATGAGGAAAATCCGAATAGCCCTGTAATAAAACAAGCTAGGTTTTCTCACGCACACAGTCATCTATCCACCACGATGGTAGGAGACTCCCTACTCATCCCTTCGAGCAGTAATGCAGGTCATGACCAATCGACACCTCGGTTCGTTACCCTCACTTTTCCTAACGAAATTGGGAACAACGAATCCGCGTTCTTTAGGCACAGGGGCACACCCACACCGAACTTTTCTTCCGTATTAAAAAAAGAGCGACGGTCAGTCTAAAAACTAACGCCTAACGCGGCAGTCTGCACATAGCGCGAGAGTCGCATACTTCCCGCAAATCTTTGTCGGTTCTCGGTGTGGTCGAACATACATCTTCTCTCCTAAATACATCATAGTGCTAAGTCCATTA
>NW_022885311.1:0-12376 GCF_011952205.1 Bombus bifarius
TGTATTTTGAGCAAAACTAAGATTAGAAGGAAATTAGATTAAATACCATAATGAGGTATGAGAAGTGGGCAAGACTATTAAATTGTGTTTATCTATTATTTCTAATGTTTAAGACGTCGATTTGATGTTAATTCGAATTGACGTGTCTTCAGATACCGTATAGTTTGTAGTAACTCTATAACTTAATTACCGTACAAGAATCCTCTCCACCCTGAGCATGTTCGGCGCATATTATACCATCAGTGATATCAGGTGCATTAGGAAATTTGAAATAAGCTATTTTGCATTCGGCGTTCTTAATCACTGGCATTTGTACTTCCATTAATGCATTACGTCGTGGTCGTCCTACGAAGAAAATAAGAAAGATATTTAAGACTGGAACTGTTTAATTTTATTATAAAATTGATATCACTTACTATATCTTAATGCTCCCCATCCAGCAACAAGGGGGTTATAGCCGACGAAGTTGCTCTTTCGTAGGGGCTCTTTCGTACAAATGGGATATACGTACCCTGAAAAATAAAAAAATAAATGAAAAAGCAGGAAACGAATGACCAAAAGTATGAGAAAGAATTGTACACGCTTTATGACACAATATATGTGTACAGTAAGAAATTTCAGGATATGATACTTCAGTAATGCTCAATAGCATATATATATATATATATATGTCGGATCAGGATTTCATCTCCGACATATATATATATATATATATATATATATATATATATATTTGTGGACTTACTCGAAAATGGCACCTCCTCCACCAATCTAAGAATGGCAATATTATGATTGTGTATGTTTTCTATTCCATCCATATGTGCACAATGTGCTGCGGTCGAAACATGCCTAGCCGATATCAGGGAACCTCCGCACTTCCATAGTGGTTTGTCTGGGTTTCGGGGATTACGAAAACCTAATGCAGCGATCCATGGCCAAGCGCCTAAAATGCAATAGTCATAGTTGTGAATATACATAATTTTTTCTCACGTAACGAGTAACAACGATTATTACCTATTCGATATTCGATCATACAGCAGACGATAAGTACATACGTACAAATACTCTGAAATAGAGATTTGATAAAGACAGAAATTAAATTTTTATTCCAGTGGAATACAAATTATTAAATAATTATATATAATTTCTATTTGAACTATACTGAACTATAAAGTTCAAACGTGTAATTTCTGCCCTAACAGTTTTTGATCTCTATCCATATTATTACTCCTATATCAATTTTTTATTTCAAGCAAAAAGATACTCTTCCTAACATGAAGTAAAAGAAAGAAATAATTCAAGTTAATAAGTAAAGTTACTACTGATAGAATCATAGCATTATTATTTAGTCTAATTGAAATGTACATTGATGTGCTGTTTAATGCCTTTAAAGTTCATTCTTTGCAGTAAATGGCTTATTATTAATCGGGAAGAAAGACATAAAACGTACCAAGTTCAGCTGGTTTACCATCGACCACCCTGGTATGAGAGACGTTGCTAAAACCACAGTATGGTGGTCGCAAAGCCTTATACTTATACACAGTTTTTATTAAAATTTCTCTCTTCTCTTTGTTTGGATCGTTCCGGCAGCAAACGATCGTAACATTGCCCTGGTATCTGCACACTGATCGTCTATAAAAATCGGTGGCTGTACGGTACTGTATCTGCCATATTTCTTGCAGAGGTTTACATTTTCTGTAGTCAAGGCACCTGCCTTCTTGATTGTCCGGTGTGGTACATTCTGGATCAAACAATTTTAAAACATTTATGCAGTTCAAAGATGCGTAAGAAAGCGACACCGATTACTCAACTTTCGAAGTAAAAAGCCGATCAAGTCCACCGGATTGCCCTACAGACACGTATTAATCCGTAAGAGTTAGTCATCATGTTGATAATAATTATCTAAAGAAACTCACGTGAAAATATAAAATTTTAATTGTCATATTAATAATTTAATTATAATTTAATAATAATAATTTAATTTAAAATGAGTGAGGGCTAGGAGATCATTTGGATCGGTGGAGATAGGAGTTAGCGGGCGGGAATTGAGGACTGCTTCTATTTCTATGATAAGAATATTACGGTGTTAAGCTCATATGTTTCTGTTTCTCCACTCGCGCTGCGCCATAATATCCTTTGATATTTCCGATCCTCTGGTCGTACGAGGAATTGCCGATACATTTTCTCGATGTCGCCAGTGAGTACGTACTGATGAGCGCGGAATCTAATTAATATACAAAATAAATTGTGAATTGATTCGAGAATATAGGATTTCCCCATTTTCATGATTATCGTGATTTTTGTATAAATATATTTTTTAACATACTAATAATTAGGTACTTATAAATTAGTATTATCAATTATTTTGCATTTATAATTCCGCCTTTAGTATAAGTGTTAATTGAAAACTAACTTTATGTTTCAAAAAGTACTAGCAAAGTCGTTGAGTAACAAGCCACTGATGCTAACACAAATAGCATTGTCGTAATTAAATATTTCTAAATATTCATTTTTCATTTTGAACCTGTGGAAACAATTTATTATATATACTATTAGCTAAGTAATTGCATATTTAATTAAGTCGAAATATAAAACTTAGTTATTTTAATAATTTAGAAAATAAAAAACTGACAAACATTTCAATTTAATTTATGGTTGGAACAAAAGACAGTTATTTTTCATTAATTGAAATATTGCAATGCAGAGTACTTTCCAAAATACGCCGAGAGTATTCCTGATGGTGAAACGAGCGTTGCTTCATCGAACGCAGCTAAAGAAAACATCTATGTAGTTGGTGGTACGATGCCTGAAATAGAGGGCGATAAATTGTACAATACCTGTACTATTTGGGGTCCCGATGGAACTTTGATAGCAAAACACCGAAAGGTAAGTAATATATTCCTTTATGGCTTTGAATTTGAAAATATTGGGGTGAAGAAAGTGACTCTATCTGGGAATAATTTAGGAATATACATATGTACATACGTATACTATAACCAATTCTATAATTTACGGTTTATAAAATACGTTATGATACGGGAAACGCCCATTTTTGTTGTAATGTGTTTGTTGTTGTATAAATTTTTCACATACGAAAATACTTATTTTTTCTCCTTTTTAAACATTATTAAATGATAAGGTTTTTTAATAAAAGAAAGTGATAAAAACGCTGTCAGTTATTAAATAAAAAATAATTAAAGTTTAGGAGTTGGTAACTTTGATATTAAATTACAAAATTTGCAGCAATAGAATTAGCGACTACATTTTTATGTTATTAGGTACATCTATTCGACATCGACATTCCTAATAAGATTACTTTTCGAGAGAGTGATTCACTCAGTCCTGGTAACTCCCTAACGACGTTCGATGTGAAGGGCTGCAAAATAGGTATTGGCATTTGCTATGATATTAGATTCGAGGAAATGGCACGCATTTATCGGAACAAAGGTACAGTAAGTTAATCGATCAATACTTAACTAGCAAAAAATTAAATATCTTTCTTAAATATATTCTATATAAAATTAATATAATCTGTAACTCTGTATAAAAAGAAGCTTAATTTAAAAAACCAGTATATTTGCTGAAAATGAAACAAATAAAAGAATTAAAAGCACAATAAGAGGACTGTCCTCGCATATTCAGAAATGATGGAATGTGAACCGTGGTATTTGGTGGTAATTGGTATTCGGCGGCTTCATATTTCCTGCTTCTCTGGGTTAGGTTGCCAAATGCTGATATATCCAGCGGCATTCAAAATGACCACTGGACCATTGCACTGGTCATTACTTCAGCGTTCCAGAGCGAATGATAATCAATTATACGTTGCCTGCATATCACCGGCTCGTGTTCCTTCAGCAAGTTACGTCGCATGGGGACATACACAGTTGACCAATCCCTGGGGAAAGATTCTTTACGATTTGGAAACTCAAGAGAATATGGCAGTCACCGATATCGGTAATTTACAGCTTAAAATTAAAAGCGAGAGATCCATGATGTAATTAATTTTTAGCCTCGTTAATTTATCGATTTAGCCATCTTCCTCTGTATTTGTTGAATTTATTAGTAAGCATTACTTATTACTTCGTATGTTTCTTTTTTCTATCAGATCTAAAAGTTGTTGAGGAAGTAAGGGCTCAGATACCTACAGTTTCTCAGAGACGTACAGATTTGTACGACACTGTCTGTAAGAAGGAGTAACTCTACACTAAAACAGAAAATGTTTTTTTATAATATTTCTACTACCATATTCTTTTTTTGTGAATTATTACTAATTTCTTATCATTTGTACTAAATGAATGACTCAATTAAAAAAACCAAAACGTTATAAATAATAATCTGTATATCCTGTGTATCAACATGTAATTGGATATTATAATAATATAGGAATGCTATAATAATATAGGATAATAATATAGGAAAATAATAATATAGAAAAACACACATGCTTTTAAACACCTTTAATATCGATCACATAAATTGTTATAATTCACAATGATTACGCATACATAAAAGACCCTTTGATAGTAAAATTTACGATCAAAAGGCAATTACGTATCGTTTAACAACATTTAATTTATAACACCTTTTAAACATTTAGACAGATTAACACATAACACTTCTTATATATAAACATCAATTCGAAGTTATCAGCTTGGAGAAATTGGTCGATTAATACCTGTAGATTGTCTGTCTCGATGAAAGACTTAAAGAGAACAAAAACATGATAATGCCGCTAATATAATATTCCTTCTTTCTTGTATCTGTCTGCCTCTCAGGTCGTTTTACTAATTACAATAAGTAATTTCGACTTCTTTGCGCTCTCTTTTAACGCATTCGAGACCGAAAGAAATTCATATCAGTCAGTAGGCAAGGGTATAATATACATATTATATGACCTGCGTAACGTCACTTCGACCCTCAATAAACCTAAGGGCCCACCATAACTTTCACTTTCCTGTATTGTTTCGCCATGTGTCGTCAATCCGTTTGTCCTGAAGAATTTCTTAAGCCTAAAAGTATTTTCGACGCACATCTGGTTTTTTAGAGAGGTCCTTGGGTTTATTAGTCGCACTTAAAACACGGAGAAGGCGGGTATGCACCCATGAGGAAAATCCGAATAGCCCTGTAATAAAACAAGCTAGGTTTTCTCACGCACACAGTCATCTATCCACCACGATGGTAGGAGACTCCCTACTCATCCCTTCGAGCAGTAATGCAGGTCATGACCAATCGACACCTCGGTTCGTTACCCTCACTTTTCCTAACGAAATTGGGAACAACGAATCCGCGTTCTTTAGGCACAGGGGCACACCCACGCCGAACTTTTCTTCCGCATTAAAAAAAGAGCGACAGTCAGTCTAAAAACTAACGCCTAACGCGGCAGTCTGCACATAGCGCGAGAGTCGCATACTTCCCGCAAATCTTTGTCGGTTCTCGGTGTGGTCGAACATACATCTTCTCTCCTAAATACATCATAGTGCTAAGTCCATTAATACACTAATTTCCAGTATAAGAGCCCTGCTCTAGCGCACATATCTATCGCATCGTTGTGCGACAAGTTGTTAACTATTTATTTCGGCATCAGTGTAGTCTAAGTGTTGGACATATATAATTTATAACTCTGTGAATCACAGGGTTATACAAACTCAATCGCCCCTTATTATCTCAACGGAAATCAGGGGATCGATCAATTCGTGGTGTCGACTGCTACAGTCGTAACGGGGATTTACGACCCCCGTTGACGTCTCTCCTCGCGATTACGTCTCCCCGCAATTGGTCGAAATTACATATGTAGTAATGTATATATCATGTTATTTTCATATTTTCTTCAATATAGAATTATTATATATATATATATGTAATATCGTGATGTAATATGTTTGCAAAAAGTGGACAATAGAGATGTTAATCAGACAGAAAAGACGATTGTGGCTTAACTTGAACTATTCATACCAAACGTACAGAACACAGCGCAATCCACACTCTCTCGGCAACGCCACTCGCAACCTCCGTCTCCGCTCGACTCGCGCTCTGTTTCTCGACTCGCACTCTGTTTCTCGACTCCCGCTCTGTTTCTTGACTGACCATCTCTGGCCGTTGTCCCATTCTATTGCCTTTTTCCTAGGCCCACCGCACACGTGTTCTGCAGACGCTCGTAGCCAGGGTCACGTAGGTCTTTTCCACGAAACTATGCACTTGAAAAGACCGATGACACATTGATGGGCCCGACGGCGCCTCGGCTCTCGCGACATTGTTCATAGTTCGCCCGATATTTTCCAGGCCTTTCGTCCACGATACTACATATATATATATATATATATATATATATATATATATATATATATATATATATATATATAACTGTACATAATACATTATAGAATAACATAGTATATAATTTTATATTTTAAAAATATGAGGCATACTATTTAAGATTGTCATCGATTTAAAATCAAAGTATGAAAAGGATACCCTGGAGAGAGTAAAACACAGAATCATTCCAACTAAACATTCAGATCGTACCGACACCTAGGTATCGTTTTACAATTAAATCTCGGTCTCGAATGGATTAAAATGAAATACATACTTGCAGCTTCAACATCTTCAATATCGAGGAGATTCAAACTTTACAAATAAAAGCGGCCTGTTCCCCTTTCCACGACAGACTCTCATACCATATCCGCTCTTATCCAGGCTTTTACTTGAAACCAGCAATGCGTTCATTTACAATTTAAATTTACCCGGACCATCCACTGAATCGTCAGCCCTTTACAAGAAATGAGAGGGAACGTTCGCCCTTGAACACATAAAATCAAAAAAAAAAAAAAAATAGAAAAGGAAAAAAGTCACAAATTTTAGTGAAGCTATTTTACTGAAACTTATTATATCATTTTAACAGCTATATATAAAACGTTGATTTATTTCCTTTCGCGCAGAGCAATTTTATTTCAAATTTCTAGCTTCAGAATGATAATTACGCATTTGTAATTATCAACAAGCTTTAAAAATATGGAATATTCAGCCAGATGAAATATAGGTAAAGTATTTAGAAGAAAAAAGATTGAAATGTTTTATGTAAAACGATTAAATTAAGTGGAGGACTGCGCTTCTTCCTGCTCCTCTACATGGCGCTACGCGGGACTCGCTTCTGAGCACGTCTTTCTCGTTGGAGGCTTCTTCTTTCTTTTCTTTCCCAGTAGAATTTTTACACAATTCTTTCTCCCTTTTATCATTAAATTACCTTTAATTCTTAACGATCTTTAATCTTTGTCTCTTCTTCCCTATATATATATTTTTGTTTACTTTTCTCCGCAGCGAATTTTGTCTTTCTGACGCAGGATTAGGTTCCTGGACTTAGGGAGTTGCTATACGCCAGCTCCACCATGGCGACGGCATTCACTAGGCAGCCTACATAGCCACCTTTCAGCTCACGCTTCGGGACACTTTTTTCGCTGAGATTCTCCGCGATGAGGCATGAAAGCAGAGACCACCGTCTGCGGAGGCATGATTATTCTATTGTTCCTTTTAACGAGTAATCGTTTTACTCAAGTCCTCTTACTAAACCGTAAGTACAAAAACTATTATACTTAGATAGGTACTTGGTCTCAAGAACCAACTTATTTTGGTCTTTCGATTAAGTTCTTAATTAAATGCTCAATTAGATATTCATAAATATATCTTCATAATATTTCCCTCATCTATTTCTTTGACATTCTAGCAACCTCGTTAAGACGTCCGCCACTTCAACTTCTATCTACAAGTGGCAAAAACTGAAGCTGACCTTCTTCATGGAGAAACATGCCGGAAATGGCATCCGCACGTGTGAATAATTATACTCAGTGTCCAGGTAGTTCTTTCGATCATCCGATAGAAGTCGTTTCTGTTTTTCAGAGTTCGTTCACGCCTCCAGAATGTAAAAATATCCAAGGAAGTACCATTAGGAAGCAATGAAATTCAGAGCTTCTGTGGTTATTCCTTTTTCTGATTGTTTCTTTTCTTTGCCCAAAATGGATGATTTCTATATCAAATTGTTTATTCGTATTTTTTTTTTAATATTCCTTGAGATTTTCAATCAACTCGATTTCGAATTTTTTAGCACCCGATCTTCTGGTTGACGTCGTTAAGAAAGAGGAACGAGTGCACAGGAAGCATGGTCGGCGTGAGCATGATTAGATCCGGTCTGCCCGATGACCTTGCCAGTGATAATAGCGGTTCGTTAAGGTGGTTGCAGTCTTGGTTTGCTTCTGTTTCGATTTCCAGCGAACTCGTCAGCCGGCATGGCTTCCGAGATGCTCCCCCTGAAACAAGTCGAAGGGAAATAATTAATGGACTCTCTGTTCGATTGTACGTGGATGACAAGCTGACCGTAAAAAGAAATATACAAATACGATTAGAAAATATAATCCGAACCCCTTTCGGTTTGATCTGAAGGTTTCTTTTTCTAGACGGAACCAAAAATTCTTATCTGGTTTATGGTGAGCTAAGGAACTCTTTGAAAACAGCATTTATAACTTTCGAAAAAGAGACAGGTATTTCTTGCGCGAACAATTGAATAATTAATTCGTTCTCTAAATATCCTTATTTGTTGTTCCTAAAATACATAATGATTGGAAGCTTCTTACGGGAAGCGCAATCAGCCGCTGATATCATTGAAGTCAAAACGCCATTAAAACCATATTACGATTCGCATGCGACATGCTCCATTCATGAAAACACAAAAGCAATAAACAAGTACAAATCAACGAAATAAATCCTCCGAGAACGAGACGTTACAGGAATTATACCATTGCGAGGATACAAAAGACTTGCTCATGAGCTACTTCCTTCAAGTAGTCGAGCCGTGTATTTTCCGGTCGTTAACTTCCATATAATGGGATATTAAAGAGTACGGACACAACGCTGCTATTTTTCAACTGTGTTTGCGAAATGAAGTTCGTCGTTATCCGATTAACACGCTTGCAGATGCGTTCTTTTTGTTGCAAAGTAAATGAACAAATTGTACGAGACAACTGTCATTAGCGTAATTTTAATGTGTACATTTACAGTATGATATTAACCATTATTCAGGATTGTTAAAGTGAATTAATGCGTAACTGCGTCATCCACGATTGACCATGATTATGGTAGTGACTATTGCTATAAATGAAGCTTAATAGTTGTCGAAAAGAATCACTCGAAAATCGTGTTCATAAATCATTCTCTCGTCTCGTATCGTGTTCGTCGGGCGGAAAATAAGATTGTGTTTTAAAGAAATCGCGTGTTCCGATTACTATCAAACTTACTGTCACTCGCATAGCAGAAGAAAAAGATTAAGATAAGGTCACCAATGAGCAAAACGTTTAACGTATAAGTGTGGTACATTAAAATTGAGTCCACTGCAACCCTCATGACATTTAAAATCCTACGCGTATATTGAGTAAAGTTGTTATATTAAATATAATCATATTAAATACAAGCTCGTCCGCTGGATTCCCAAATTATTTGGTTAAATACTTTGAATACGAGAATACCGAGTGTTAACAGTAGTAAATCCTCTATATGGTATGTTTACTTTGCTATGTTGAATAGGTAAATAACATTTCACTTTAACGCATTTAACCAATATTATACGCATATGCACATAATGTTACTGTTACATATAATGATATATACGTAGATATACACGTTAATTAAATCCTCTATATGGTATTTTTATATCAGTATCGTAAACATTGTAAACCGGAAATCTTTTATTACACACGTACATATACAGTCAATATTATTGTTACATATAGTGATACATACGTTGATCCACACATTAATTAAATCCTCTATATGCTATTTCTACTTTGCTATCTTGAATAGATAAATAACATGTCGCTTCCAGATGTCAAATAATATTTGCCAAATGCACATATAATGATATAATTACATATAATGATAATAACAATATAATAATTATATATAATATTGATAATAATGATATAATTACATATAATGATATATACGTTGATCCACACATTAATTAAATCCTCCATATGGTACTTTTGTATCGGTGTCATGAACATTTTTCCCCGAACGACCTTCTATGACGCATGTACGTATATCGAGAATATTATTGTATTATATATAGTGATACATACGTTGATATACACATTAATTAAATCCTCTATATAGTATTTTTACTTTGCTATCTTGAATAGATAAATAACCTCGAATATAGACATACAGGTACACTTACGTTGATATACACCTTTGTACAAGGTGTCAAAAAATTTTTTATCACGGCGTTTTTTTAAGACGATTTTATAGCTTCGAAATTGATCTTGACACGATTTTCAATGTCAAATTATTTTCCTATTGCATCATGTGATACTCATTAGGAGGAACGAAACTTCTGTTTTCTTAGAAAAAATGTTTGAAATTTCATTAATTCCTAGATTGATTTTATTTATACTTTAAGGTCAGATATGACATCAAATAATGTCAATACTAATATCTAGTTATTTGTCAATTTATAGCATCTGAAAAACAAGATATCTTCGAGACAGCGTGGGTTTTCTTTCCAACTTTCTTAACTTTCGTTACATATACATATATGTCGAGTAAGCGTTAGGTTTAGAGGCGTGTAACGAATCTTTATTCGGACTAGCCATCGTTGTTGTACAATAGAGATTATATTTACTGGTATAAATATTGATTTTTACAAAGTTTGATAAATAACCGTGGTGATTAGACACTCGAGATATTAAAGACAATGTTCTTAGGTTCAATAACGAATCCACGGTCAACCGGGTAACTCTTTGTTAAACGTAGAATATATTTTGAAGCACAAAGTAACGTTTGCTGTGACGCTTGGTATAATACTGCACGTAAAGACGATGTGCAAACTCTCCAAGGTGATCGCAAGAATAAAAGACTGATGGAAATTTTCCTCTCCTTACGATCGCGTTTGTTCGTTGCATATTGGCCGGGGATATCAACAAAATTCCAGCCGCCGTTGCTAGGCAGACCCGCGTAGAGCCGACATTGCTCCTGCCCGGGGTTTGATTGTTAATACAACATGTGTCCCACAATATTGTTCTCTGTTAGGCAAGAACGTTCATCGCGTCACCGTGGCTACGTTCGGCGACCAGTTGTGTCACCTCGAGGCCAAGCCAGTGTCACAAATCTCGGCCAAACATAATCGGATTTGTGAAGGATTGGTCGATGAATGGTTGAGTGAAATAACGAGAGCGAAATATTGCTGTCTCAGTCCGTCAAATATATTGTAGTATCGTGGAAATTAAGATATAAATTTTTTCCTGATTACTTACAATTTATTAATAATGAATTGAATATACAGGTATTAATTGGACAGAGAACGATGTTTGTTTAACTGAAACTAAATGCGATGCTCGTATCTATCTCAAATAACTTTACAGTTACTTGGCAACTCTCGTCACAACGAATCTAACACGCACACACACACACTCTCTCTCTCTCTCTCTCTCACTCTCTCTCTCTCTCCCTCCCTCCCTCTTTAGCAACTCTGACAACTCGATCAATTCTCTCAACTCTACTCTCCGACGTCTCGATCAACTCTGACTCTCGCAATCCACTCACTTTTCAACTCGCATACTCTGACCTCTCGTTGTTTATTGTTTTTCTCACATCACTGTAAGAACTACGTGACTTTAGTCACATAAGCGCTCTTAAATGTAAACGAACCACAGAAAGACGACGTACACGGTTTTTTCTAATTTCAACCGACCTCTAATTCAAATTACTTTACGATAATACAATATTGTGAGTAAATAAATAAATAAATAACTAAATTATTTACAGCCTAATTCGCGAATCGTTGGTACAAATACAAGTCGCGGAATAAATACTCGATAAATACTCGGAGAAACTCTGCAGATACACTTCGATACTCGTTTATACTCGTTGATGCTCTTCGATACTGTTCGATACTCTCTCGCTCGCGATCGCGTCCGTTCATTTATACTGGTCGGGAAAGAACCGGAAAATTCGAATTCGTCTACGTTTGACGGTTGCATGTAGCGGCGACGTTATTTTGCCCGGAGTTTATTTGTTCTTACATTACTTGTAACCTAACGGTCTTGATACTCCGAGGCAAAACAACAACAGGATTTGAATTGTCCTCTGACTCGTGTGCCGCTACAGATTGAATCATAACAACTACCTCTAAGTTTTATTATTTAAGTATAGCTATAATAAATAATTTAGACTAAAGTATTGGGGATCTTCCCAAAAATTCCAAAAGAAAGGCCCCGATGTTCTTTCATCTCCGACATATACGAGGTAGTTGGTAACTGGTGGTACAAGCTTAAAGGTGGTGATTCTACGCGAAAAAAGGAGTCGAAAATGTAGAATAAAAATTTTCTTTTTTAAT
>NW_022885312.1:0-13154 GCF_011952205.1 Bombus bifarius
TCGTCCTACGAAGAAAATAAGAAAGATATTTAAGACTTATAAAATTGATATCACTTACTATATCTTAATGCTCCCCATCCAGCAACAAGGGGGTTATAGCCGACGAAGTTGCTCTTTCGTAGGGGCTCTTTCGTACAAATGGGATATACGTACCCTGAAAAATAAAAAAATAAATGAAAAAGCAGGAAACGAATGACCAAAAGTATGAGAAAGAATTGTACACGCTTTATGACACAATATATGTGTACAGTAAGAAATTTCAGGATATGATACTTCAGTAATGCTCAATAGCATATATATATATATATATATGTCGGATCAGGATTTCATCTCCGACATATATATATATATATATATATATATTTGAGGACTTACTCGAAAATGGCACCTCCTCCACCAATCTAAGAATGGCAATATTATGATTGTGTATGTTTTCTATTCCATCCATATGTGCACAATGTGCTGCGGTCGAAACATGCCTAGCCGATATCAGGGAACCTCCGCACTTCCATAGTGGTTTGTCTGGGTTTCGGGGATTACGAAAACCTAATGCAGCGATCCATGGCCAAGCGCCTAAAATGCAATAGTCATAGTTGTGAATATACATAATTTTTTCTCACATAATGAGTAACAACGATTATTACCTATTCGATATTCGATCATACAGCAGACGATAAGTACATACGTACAAATACTCTGAAATAGAGATTTGATAAAGACAGAAATTAAATTTTTATTCCAGTGGAATACAAATTATTAAATAATTCTATATAATTTCTATTTGAACTATACTGAACTATAAAGTTCAAACGTGTAATTTCTGCCCTAACAGTTTTTGATCTCTATCCATATTATTACTCCTATATCAATTTTTTATTTCAAGCAAAAAGATACTCTTCCTAACATGAAGTAAAAGAAAGAAATAATTCAAGTTAATAAGTAAAGTTACTACTGATAGAATCATAGCATTATTATTTAGTCTAATTGAAATGTACATTGATGTGCTGTTTAATGCCTTTAAAGTTCATTCTTTGCAGTAAATGGCTTATTATTAATCGGGAAGAAAGACATAAAACGTACCAAGTTCAGCTGGTTTACCATCGACCACCCTGGTATGAGAGACGTTGCTAAAACCACAGTATGGTGGTCGCAAAGCCTTATACTTATACACAGTTTTTATTAAAATTTCTCTCTTCTCTTTGTTTGGATCGTTCGGACAGCAAACGATCGTAACATTGCCCTGGTATCTGCACACTGATCGTCTATAAAAATCGGTGGCTGTACGGTACTGTATCTGCCATATTTCTTGCAGAGGTTTACATTTTCTGTAGTCAAGGCACCTGCCTTCTTGATTGTCCGGTGTGGTACATTCTGGATCAAACAATTTTAAAACATTTATGCAGTTCAAAGATGCGTAAGAAAGCGACACCGATTACTCAACTTTCGAAGTAAAAAGCCGATCAAGTCCACCGGATTGCCCTACAGACACGTATTAATCCGTAAGAGTTAGTCATCATGTTGATAATAATTATCTAAAGAAACTCACGTGAAAATATAAAATTTTAATTGTCATATTAATAATTTAATTATAATTTAATAATAATAATTTAATTTAAAATGAGTGAGGGCTAGGAGATCATTTGGATCGGTGGAGATAGGAGTTAGCGGGCGGGAATTGAGGACTGCTTCTATTTCTATGATAAGAATATTACGGTGTTAAGCTCATATGTTTCTGTTTCTCCACTCGCGCTGCGCCATAATATCCTTTGATATTTCCGATCCTCTGGTCGTACGAGGAATTGCCGATACATTTTCTCGATGTCGCCAGTGAGTACGTACTGATGAGCGCGGAATCTAATTAATATACAAAATAAATTGTGAATTGATTCGAGAATATAGGATTTCCCCATTTTCATGATTATCGTGATTTTTGTATAAATATATTTTTTAACATACTAATAATTAGGTACTTATAAATTAGTATTATCAATTATTTTGCATTTATAATTCCGCCTTTAGTATAAGTGTTAATTGAAAACTAACTTTATGTTTCAAAAAGTACTAGCAAAGTCGTTGAGTAACAAGCCACTGATGCTAACACAAATAGCATTGTCGTAATTAAATATTTCTAAATATTCATTTTTCATTTTGAACCTGTGGAAACAATTTATTATATATACTATTAGCTAAGTAATTGCATATTTAATTAAGTCGAAATATAAAACTTAGTTATTTTAATAATTTAGAAAATAAAAAACTGACAAACATTTCAATTTAATTTATGGTTGGAACAAAAGACAGTTATTTTTCATTAATTGAAATATTGCAATGCAGAGTACTTTCCAAAATACGCCGAGAGTATTCCTGATGGTGAAACGAGCGTTGCTTCATCGAACGCAGCTAAAGAAAACATCTATGTAGTTGGTGGTACGATGCCTGAAATAGAGGGCGATAAATTGTACAATACCTGTACTATTTGGGGTCCCGATGGAACTTTGATAGCAAAACACCGAAAGGTAAGTAATATATTCCTTTATGGCTTTGAATTTGAAAATATTGGGGTGAAGAAAGTGACTCTATCTAGGAATAATTTAGGAATATACATATGTACATACGTATACTATAACCAATTCTATAATTTACGGTTTATAAAATACGTTATGATACGGGAAACGCCCATTTTTGTTGTAATGTGTTTGTTGTTGTATAAATTTTTCACATACGAAAATACTTATTTTTTCTCCTTTTTAAACATTATTAAATGATAAGATTTTTTAATAAAAGAAAGTGATAAAAACGCTGTCAGTTATTAAATAAAAAATAATTAAAGTTTAGGAGTTGGTAACTTTGATATTAAATTACAAAAGTTGCAGCAATAGAATTAGCGACCACATTTTTATGTTATTAGGTACATCTATTCGACATCGACATTCCTAATAAGATTACTTTTCGAGAGAGTGATTCACTCAGTCCTGGTAACTCCCTAACGACGTTCGATGTGAAGGGCTGCAAAATAGGTATTGGCATTTGCTATGATATTGGATTCGAGGAAATGGCACGCATTTATCGGAACAAAGATACAGTAACTTAATCGATCAATACTTAACTAGCAAAAAATTAAATATCTTTCTTAAATATATTCTATATAAAATTAATATAATCTGTAACTCTGTATAAAAAGAAGCTTAATTTAAAAAACCAGTATATTTGCTGAAAATGAAACAAATAAAAGAATTAAAAGCACAATAAGAGGACTGTCCTCGCATATTCAGAAATGATGGAATGTGAACCGTGGTATTTGGTGGTAATTGGTATTCGGCGGCTTCATATTTCCTGCTTCTCTGGGTTAGGTTGCCAAATGCTGATATATCCAGCGGCATTCAAAATGACCACTGGACCATTGCACTGGTCATTACTTCAGCGTTCCAGAGCGAATGATAATCAATTATACGTTGCCTGCATATCACCGGCTCGTGTTCCTTAAGCAAGTTACGTCGCATGGGGACATACACAGTTGACCAATCCCTGGGGAAAGATTCTTTACGATTTGGAAACTCAAGAGAATATGGCAGTCACCGATATCGGTAATTTACAGCTTAAAATTAAAAGCGAGAGATCCATGATGTAATTAATTTTTAGCCTCGTTAATTTATCGATTTAGCCATCTTCCTCTGTATTTGTTGAATTTATTAGTAAGCATTACTTATTACTTCGTATGTTTCTTTTTTCTATCAGATCTAAAAGTTGTTGAGGAAGTAAGGGCTCAGATACCTACAGTTTCTCAGAGACGTACAGATTTGTACGACACTGTCTGTAAGAAGGAGTAACTCTACACTAAAACAGAAAATGTTTTTTTATAATATTTCTACTACCATATTCTTTTTTTGTGAATTATTACTAATTTCTTATCATTTGTACTAAATGAATGACTCAATTAAAAAAACCAAAACGTTATAAATAATAATCTGTATATCCTGTGTATCAACATGTAATTGGATATTATAATAATATAGGAATGCTATAATAATATAGGATAATAATATAGGAAAATAATAATATAGAAAAACACACATGCTTTTAAACACCTTTAATATCGATCACATAAATTGTTATAATTCACAATGATTACGCATACATAAAAGACCCTTTGATAGTAAAATTTACGATCAAAAGGCAATTACGTATCGTTTAACAACATTTAATTTATAACACCTTTTAAACATTTAGACAGATTAACACATAACACTTCTTATATATAAACATCAATTCGAAGTTATCAGCTTGGAGAAATTGGTCGATTAATACCTGTAGATTGTCTGTCTCGATGAAAGACTTAAAGAGAACAAAAACATGATAATGCCGCTAATATAATATTCCTTCTTTCTTGTATCTGTCTGCCTCTCAGGTCGTTTTACTAATTACAATAAGTAATTTCGACTTCTTTGCGCTCTCTTTTAACGCATTCGAGACCGAAAGAAATTCATATCAGTCAGTAGGCAAGGGTATAATATACATATTATATGACCTGCGTAACGTCACTTCGACCCTCAATAAACCTAAGGGCCCACCATAACTTTCACTTTCCTGTATTGTTTCGCCATGTGTCGTCAATCCGTTTGTCCTGAAGAATTTCTTAAGCCTAAAAGTATTTTCGACGCACATCTGGTTTTTTAGAGAGGTCCGTGGGTTTATTAGTCGCACTTAAAACACGGAGAAAGCGGGTATGCACCCATGAGGAAAATCCGAATAGCCCTGTAATAAAACAAGCTAGGTTTTCTCACGCACACAGTCATCTATCCACCACGATGGTAGGAGACTCCCTACTCATCCCTTCGAGCAGTAATGCAGGTCATGACCAATCGACACCTCGGTTCGTTACCCTCACTTTTCCTAACGAAATTGGGAACAACGAATCCGCGTTCTTTAGGCACAGGGGCACACCCACGCCGAACTTTTCTTCCGCATTAAAAAAAGAGCGACAGTCAGTCTAAAAACTAACGCCTAACGCGGCAGTCTGCACATAGCGCGAGAGTCGCATACTTCCCGCAAATCTTTGTCGGTTCTCGGTGTGGTCGAACATACATCTTCTCTCCTAAATACATCATAGTGCTAAGTCCATTAATACACTAATTTCCAGTATAAGAGCCCTGCTCTAGCGCACATATCTATCGCATCGTCGTGCGACAAGTTGTTAACTATTTATTTCGGCATCAGTGTAGTCTAAGTGTTGGACATATATAATTTATAACTCTGTGAATCACAGGGTTATACAAACTCAATCACCCCTTAGTATCTCAACGGAAATCAGGGGATCGATCAATTCGTGGTGTCGACTGCTACAGTCGTAACGGGGATTTACGACCCCCGTTGACGTCTCTCCTCGCGATTACGTCTCCCCGCAATTGGTCGAAATTACATATGTAGTAATGTATATATCATGTTATTTTCATATTTTCTTCAATATAGAATTATTATATATATATATATGTAATATCGTGATGTAATATGTTTGCAAAAAGTGGACAATAGAGATGTTAATCAGACAGAAAAGACGATTGTGGCTTAACTTGAACTATTCATACCAAACGTACAGAACACAGCGCAATCCACACTCTCTCGGCAACGCCACTCGCAACCTCCGTCTCCGCTCGACTCGCGCTCTGTTTCTCGACTCGCACTCTGTTTCTCGACTCCCGCTCTGTTTCTTGACTGACCATCTCTGGCCGTTGTCCCATTCTATTGCCTTTTTCCTAGGCCCACCGCACACGTGTTCTGCAGACGCTCGTAGCCAGGGTCACGTAGGTCTTTTCCACGAAACTATGCACTTGAAAAGACCGATGACACATTGATGGGCCCGACGGCGCCTCGGCTCTCGCGACATTGTTCATAGTTCGCCCGATATTTTCCAGGCCTTTCGTCCACGATACTACATATATATATATATATATATATATATATATATATATATATATATATATATATATATATAAACTGTACATAATACATTATAGAATAACATAGTATATAATTTTATATTTTAAAAATATGAGGCATACTATTTAAGATTGTCATCGATTTAAAATCAAAGTATGAAAAGGATACCCTGGAGAGAGTAAAACACAGAATCATTCCAACTAAACATTCAGATCGTACCGACACCTAGGTATCGTCTTACAATTAAATCTCGGTCTCGAATGGATTAAAATGAAATACATACTTGCAGCTTCAACATCTTCAATATCGAGGAGATTCAAACTTTACAAATAAAAGCGGCCTGTTCCCCTTTCCACGACAGACTCTCATACCATATCCGCTCTTATCCAGGCTTTTACTTGAAACCAGCAATGCGTTCATTTACAATTTAAATTTACCCGGACCATCCACTGAATCGTCAGCCCTTTACAAGAAATGAGAGGGAACGTTCGCCCTTGAACACATAAAATCAAAAAAAAAAAAAAATAGAAAAGGAAAAAAGTCACAAATTTTAGTGAAGCTATTTTACTGAAACTTATTATATCATTTTAACAGCTATATATAAAACGTTGATTTATTTCCTTTCGCGCAGAGCAATTTTATTTCAAATTTCTAGCTTCAGAATGATAATTACGCATTTGTAATTATCAACAAGCTTTAAAAATATGGAATATTCAGCCAGATGAAATATAGGTAAAGTATTTAGAAGAAAAAAGATTGAAATGTTTTATGTAAAACGATTAAATTAAGTGGAGGACTGCGCTTCTTCCTGCTCCTCTACATGGCGCTACGCGGGACTCGCTTCTGAGCACGTCTTTCTCGTTGGAGGCTTCTTCTTTCTTTTCTTTCCCAGTAGAATTTTTACACAATTCTTTCTCCCTTTTATCATTAAATTACCTTTAATTCTTAACGATCTTTAATCTTTGTCTCTTCTTCCCTATATATATATTTTTGTTTACTTTTCTCCGCAGCGAATTTTGTCTTTCTGACGCAGGATTAGGTTCCTGGACTTAGGGAGTTGCTATACGCCAGCTCCACCATGGCGACGGCATTCACTAGGCAGCCTACATAGCCACCTTTCAGCTCACGCTTCGGGACACTTTTTTCGCTGAGATTCTCCGCGATGAGGCATGAAAGCAGAGACCACCGTCTGCGGAGGCATGATTATTCTATTGTTCCTTTTAACGAGTAATCGTTTTACTCAAGTCCTCTTACTAAACCGTAAGTACAAAAACTATTATACTTAGATAGGTACTTGGTCTCAAGAACCAACTTATTTTGGTCTTTCGATTAAGTTCTTAATTAAATGCTCAATTAGATATTCATAAATATATCTTCATAATATTTCCCTCATCTATTTCTTTGACATTCTAGCAACCTCGTTAAGACGTCCGCCACTTCAACTTCTATCTACAAGTGGCAAAAACTGAAGCTGACCTTCTTCATGGAGAAACATGCCGGAAATGGCATCCGCACGTGTGAATAATTATACTCAGTGTCCAGGTAGTTCTTTCGATCATCCGATAGAAGTCGTTTCTGTTTTTCAGAGTTCGTTCACGCCTCCAGAATGTAAAAATATCCAAGGAAGTACCATTAGGAAGCAATGAAATTCAGAGCTTCTGTGGTTATTCCTTTTTCTGATTGTTTCTTTTCTTTGCCCAAAATGGATGATTTCTATATCAAATTGTTTATTCGTATTTTTTTTTAATATTCCTTGAGATTTTCAATCAACTCGATTTCGAATTTTTTAGCACCCGATCTTCTGGTTGACGTCGTTAAGAAAGAGGAACGAGTGCACAGGAAGCATGGTCGGCGTGAGCATGATTAGATCCGGTCTGCCCGATGACCTTGCCAGTGATAATAGCGGTTCGTTAAGGTGGTTGCAGTCTTGGTTTGCTTCTGTTTCGATTTCCAGCGAACTCGTCAGCCGGCATGGCTTCCGAGATGCTCCCCCTGAAACAAGTCGAAGGGAAATAATTAATGGACTCTCTGTTCGATTGTACGTGGATGACAAGCTGACCGTAAAAAGAAATATACAAATACGATTAGAAAATATAATCCGAACCCCTTTCGGTTTGATCTGAAGGTTTCTTTTTCTAGACGGAACCAAAAATTCTTATCTGGTTTATGGTGAGCTAAGGAACTCTTTGAAAACAGCATTTATAACTTTCGAAAAAGAGACAGGTATTTCTTGCGCGAACAATTGAATAATTAATTCGTTCTCTAAATATCCTTATTTGTTGTTCCTAAAATACATAATGATTGGAAGCTTCTTACGGGAAGCGCAATCAGCCGCTGATATCATTGAAGTCAAAACGCCATTAAAACCATATTACGATTCGCATGCGACATGCTCCATTCATGAAAACACAAAAGCAATAAACAAGTACAAATCAACGAAATAAATCCTCCGAGAACGAGACGTTACAGGAATTATACCATTGCGAGGATACAAAAGACTTGCTCATGAGCTACTTCCTTCAAGTAGTCGAGCCGTGTATTTTCCGGTCGTTAACTTCCATATAATGGGATATTAAAGAGTACGGACACAACGCTGCTATTTTTCAACTGTGTTTGCGAAATGAAGTTCGTCGTTATCCGATTAACACGCTTGCAGATGCGTTCTTTTTGTTGCAAAGTAAATGAACAAATTGTACGAGACAACTGTCATTAGCGTAATTTTAATGTGTACATTTACAGTATGATATTAACCATTATTCAGGATTGTTAAAGTGAATTAATGCGTAACTGCGTCATCCACGATTGACCATGATTATGGTAGTGACTATTGCTATAAATGAAGCTTAATAGTTGTCGAAAAGAATCACTCGAAAATCGTGTTCATAAATCATTCTCTCGTCTCGTATCGTGTTCGTCGGGCGGAAAATAAGATTGTGTTTTAAAGAAATCGCGTGTTCCGATTACTATCAAACTTACTGTCACTCGCATAGCAGAAGAAAAAGATTAAGATAAGGTCACCAATGAGCAAAACGTTTAACGTATAAGTGTGGTACATTAAAATTGAGTCCACTGCAACCCTCATGACATTTAAAATCCTACGCGTATATTGAGTAAAGTTGTTATATTAAATATAATCATATTAAATACAAGCTCGTCCGCTGGATTCCCAAATTATTTGGTTAAATACTTTGAATACGAGAATACCGAGTGTTAACAGTAGTAAATCCTCTATATGGTATGTTTACTTTGCTATCTTGAATAGGTAAATAACATTTCACTTTAACGCATTTAACCAATATTATACGCATATGCACATAATGTTACTGTTACATATAATGATATATACGTAGATATACACGTTAATTAAATCCTCTATATGGTATTTTTATATCAGTATCGTAAACATTGTAAACCGGAAATCTTTTATTACACACGTACATATACAGTCAATATTATTGTTACATATAGTGATACATACGTTGATCCACACATTAATTAAATCCTCTATATGCTATTTCTACTTTGCTATCTTGAATAGATAAATAACATGTCGCTTCCAGATGTCAAATAATATTTGCCAAATGCACATATAATGATATAATTACATATAATGATAATAACAATATAATAATTATATATAATATTGATAATAATGATATAATTACATATAATGATATATACGTTGATCCACACATTAATTAAATCCTCCATATGGTACTTTTGTATCGGTGTCATGAACATTTTTCCCCGAACGACCTTCTATGACGCATGTACGTATATCGAGAATATTATTGTATTATATATAGTGATACATACGTTGATATACACATTAATTAAATCCTCTATATAGTATTTTTACTTTGCTATCTTGAATAGATAAATAACCTCGAATATAGACATACAGGTACACTTACGTTGATATACACCTTTGTACAAGGTGTCAAAAAATTTTTTATCACGGCGTTTTTTTAAGACGATTTTATAGCTTCGAAATTGATCTTGACACGATTTTCAATGTCAAATTATTTTCCTATTGCATCATGTGATACTCATTAGGAGGAACGAAACTTCTGTTTTCTTAGAAAAAATGTTTGAAATTTCATTAATTCCTAGATTGATTTTATTTATACTTTAAGGTCAGATATGACATCAAATAATGTCAATACTAATATCTAGTTATTTGTCAATTTATAGCATCTGAAAAACAAGATATCTTCGAGACAGCGTGGGTTTTCTTTCCAACTTTCTTAACTTTCGTTACATATACATATATGTCGAGTAAGCGTTAGGTTTAGAGGCGTGTAACGAATCTTTATTCGGACTAGCCATCGTTGTTGTACAATAGAGATTATATTTACTGGTATAAATATTGATTTTTACAAAGTTTGATAAATAACCGTGGTGATTAGACACTCGAGATATTAAAGACAATGTTCTTAGGTTCAATAACGAATCCACGGTCAACCGGGTAACTCTTTGTTAAACGTAGAATATATTTTGAAGCACAAAGTAACGTTTGCTGTGACGCTTGGTATAATACTGCACGTAAAGACGATGTGCAAACTCTCCAAGGTGATCGCAAGAATAAAAGACTGATGGAAATTTTCCTCTCCTTACGATCGCGTTTGTTCGTTGCATATTGGCCGGGGATATCAACAAAATTCCAGCCGCCGTTGCTAGGCAGACCCGCGTAGAGCCGACATTGCTCCTGCCCGGGGTTTGATTGTTAATACAACATGTGTCCCACAATATTGTTCTCTGTTAGGCAAGAACGTTCATCGCGTCACCGTGGCTACGTTCGGCGACCAGTTGTGTCACCTCGAGGCCAAGCCAGTGTCACAAATCTCGGCCAAACATAATCGGATTTGTGAAGTATTGGTCGATGAATGGTTGAGTGAAATAACGAGAGCGAAATATTGCTGTCTCAGTCCGTCAAATATATTGTAGTATCGTGGAAATTAAGATATAAATTTTTTCCTGATTACTTACAATTTATTAATAATGAATTGAATATACAGGTATTAATTGGACAGAGAACGATGTTTGTTTAACTGAAACTAAATGCGATGCTCGTATCTATCTCAAATAACTTTACAGTTACTTGGCAACTCTCGTCACAACGAATCTAACACGCACACACACACACTCTCTCTCTCTCTCTCTCTCTCTCTCTCTCTCTCTCCCTCCCTCCCTCCCTCTTTAGCAACTCTGACAACTCGATCAATTCTCTCAACTCTACTCTCCGACGTCTCGATCAACTCTGACTCTCGCAATCCACTCACTTTTCAACTCGCATACTCTGACCTCTCGTTGTTTATTGTTTTTCTCACATCACTGTAAGAACTACGTGACTTTAGTCACATAAGCGCTCTTAAATGTAAACGAACCACAGAAAGACGACGTACACGGTTTTTTCTAATTTCAACCGACCTCTAATTCAAATTACTTTACGATAATACAATATTGTGAGTAAATAAATAAATAAATAACTAAATTATTTACAGCCTAATTCGCGAATCGTTGGTACAAATACAAGTCGCGGAATAAATACTCGATAAATACTCGGAGAAACTCTGCAGATACACTTCGATACTCGTTTATACTCGTTGATGCTCTTCGATACTGTTCGATACTCTCTCGCTCGCGATCGCGTCCGTTCATTTATACTGGTCGGGAAAGAACCGGAAAATTCGAATTCGTCTACGTTTGACGGTTGCATGTAGCGGCGACGTTATTTTGCCCGGAGTTTATTTGTTCTTACATTACTTGTAACCTAACGGTCTTGATACTCCGAGGCAAAACAACAACAGGATTTGAATTGTCCTCTGACTCGTGTGCCGCTACAGATTGAATCATAACAACTACCTCTAAGTTTTATTATTTAAGTATAGCTATAATAAATAATTTAGACTAAAGTATTGGGGATCTTCCCAAAAATTCCAAAAGAAAGGCCCCGATGTTCTTTCATCTCCGACATATACGAGGTAGTTGGTAACTGGTGGTACAAGCTTAAAGGTGGTGATTCTACGCGAAAAAAGGAGTCGAAAATGTAGAATAAAAATTTTCTTTTTTAATTTTTTTTTTAATTTTTCCATCGGGACAACGATCTACAGTGAGATTCGTTATAACGAGACGTGATAAAGTGCACGCGTACCGAGCGAAAATTCAAAGTCGATTTTCTCGAAAACAAAGCCTCAAACGAAAAATTTTTATTCTATTTTTCGACTTCTTTTTTCGCGTAGAATCACCCCCTTTCCGCTTGTACAATGATTTTAATATCGAAAATAGCGATTATTATACTGCGAATATTTATATGAATACGTTATGTTAGAATATATGAAACATAAGGTCCTGTGAAATACGGTCAACAAACGATAAACAATTTTACACGAAGAAAAACAAGAAAAATATAAAGAATAACAGGCTTTGTTTTCAAGAAAATTGATCTTGGAAATATGTTTGAAACATGTAAATTCGGTTAGTTACCGACTAGGCAGACGGAAGTTACTTTACATGCAGAAATAAGTGAAAAATGGGAATAAAATCTGTTCACTGTTCGACACGTATCTAATTTTGCAACCTTCGATAGGCGATTCTTGTAGATTTTTGCAAGCTACACTCGAATTTGTAAACCGTTTTTTCTTTATAACTCACAATTTTCGAAAAAATCAATTTTGAAGAGAATTGCAAATTTTCAACTTTGGAAATATTTTACGTTATTATAGTAGCAGCTATTGAGTTAGGGTTGAGACGAAAAAATTCTGTGGACTCTCCCGAATAAAATGATACGTATTGTTATTGCATTGTGAACATTTAAACAAGTCTAAATAATAATTAGAGCGAAAAGGTATCTCAAACGCAACATTCTTACATTTCTTAGTTTATTGAAAAAGCTAAAGGTCTAGGAGAAAACCTAACCACAATACGCGATGCAACAAATATTTCTGCTAAGGCAAGCATCATCTACCGCATTTCATTGTCATTAGCTCCTCGAGTATCTAATTACCACGATTACTTGTCAAATTCTGTAATAATCATATTTGTACTAGTAAATATCTTCTCTATTGCATAACAACAATGTCTAATCCAGGTGAAGATTCGTTACACGCTCCTGACCCTAATCATGAATCTGCATTGTACTGCACATAAAAATTAATTCAACGATTCCGCATGACTAGATTGAGCTAAATTTTTATGTATTCAAGAATGTAAAACACACA
>NW_022885313.1:0-17845 GCF_011952205.1 Bombus bifarius
CTGGACAACTATAGCATACCAGGGTTTTCATAAATTTTCACTTCCCAACGGAAAGCGAAGGTAACGAATGAATGGTTCTACAACGAACGCTTCCACAACTATAAATCTATGTATATATATATGTCGGATCAGGATTCGAATTGTGGGCGCGCGACGACTCTTCATGTGGACTAGCCATCGTTTCACAAAGCCGAGATTTTATTTACACGTATATACAGGTCTATCACTAAGCTTAACAAATAATAAGTACAACTAATAATAAGACTAACAAACACTAAGCCTAATGAATAATACGATCTACGAATAATTAAATTAAATAATACTATTAGCAATGTTTGAGTTCAAACGAATCCACGGTCACCGGGATAACTCTTTACTAAGCGAAACTAACTTAGACGCAAATGCGATCCTCGAAAACGCTCGATGTATCACTCTCCAAGGCAATCGCAAGAATGCCAGCCTCGTGGAGATTTTTCTCCCTGTACGATTGCATTTTGTTTTCTATCCCCGTTTGGAAGCATCGAGAAGGTTCCAAACGCCGTTGCTAGGCACACTCGTTGGAAGCATCGAGAAAGTTCCAAACGCCGTTGCTAGGCAGTTTCCGCCTGGAGTTTTGATTACTAAATACAATGTATGTCCCATTGCATCGGCACCTCCGAGGCAACATCACACGTGGCTCGGCCCGCTCTCGAGGCCGCATGCCGCCACAACCACACTTCTCGGAAAACACATACAACCACTCCAGACCTCCGTTAGATAAAACATCCATCCCGTGACCGTGGCTACGTTCAGCGACCGATTGTCACCTCGAACCCAATCTCGCTTATTACAAATCTTAAACAATTACAACTATAATAAAATCTAGGCTAAGGTACTAGAGGATGTTCCCAAAATTTCCAAGGAAGGGCTTCGGCTTTCCTTTCATCTCCGACACGGCCATCCTGACTATCACACGTCCTCGGGTGTACCTTCGTCAACAAACCAAAAGGAAACAAGATTAGTGTCATTGTGATTAGCATTCAAAGTGCCAGTTGCATTCTGCGTGCTTTCAGTCGGGTCGTAATGACATGACGGACCATTCTCGATTTCACACCCAAATGGGTCTCATCCTTCGAATCGCACATACTCTCAAAGTTCGTTACATAACCAGCTTCGTAACACGATCGCTGTCAACACTAGACCGCCTCCAGCCTCGTGACATTGTCACTGTCGGTACTAGACCAGCTCCAGCTTCGTGACATCGTCGCTGTCGGTACTAGACCAGCTCCAAATCCGTGACATTGTCGCTGTCGGTACTAGACCAGCTCCAACCTCGTGACATTGTCGCTATCGGTACTAAACCAGCTCCAACCTCGTGGCATTGTCGCTGTCGGTACTAAACCGGCTCCCAGCTTCGTGACATCGTCGCTGTCGGTACTAAACCGGCTCCCAGCTTCGTGACATCGTCGCTGTCGGTACTAAACCGGCTCCCAGCTTCGTGACATCGTCGCTGTCGGTACTAAACCGGCTCCCAGCTTCGTGACATCGTCGCTGTCGGTACTAAACCGGCTCCCAGCTTCGTGACATCGTCGCTGTCGGTACTAAACCGGCTCCCAGCTTCGTGACATCGTCGCTGTCGGTACTAAACCGGCTCCCAGCTTCGTGACATCGTCGCTGTCGGTACTAAACCGGCTCCCAGCTTCGTGACATCGTCACTCCCAGTGCCTGACCGCACTGAACTCCGTCCCATGGCCGCACCTGGGCTCATATAATTCTACGATCCTCTGGGATCGGGGTGCTCACATCGCCATGGTCACTGTTCTCGTCATCACAACAGACATCCAACTCCGCAGGAATGCGACTATCCGGCATTTTCCTTAACCTGTCATGACTGTACTTGTATGACCTTTTCCCATCCAGTGTTTTCAAGGTATATCGGTCTCCTTCCAGGACCTCCGATATCACAAACGGACCCCTGAATTTTGGATCCAATTTTGTCTGGTTCCTTTCTTCATTTTGGCGTAGTACCAAATCACCAGGATTAAACCTAACTACTTTAGCTTTGGTTTTATCGAATCTCTCTTTGTCATACCTAGCACTAGTTTCCATCTCTTTTATTGCCTGTTGTCTTACACTAGAGATATCTATTTCTTTTTCCTCGATGTTATCAGGTAGTAATAAGTCATACGGTCTTGCTGCTCTACCAATCAATAACTCTAAAGGACTCGATTTGGTTACGCGGTTGATGGTGCAATTCAAAGCCAATTGCATCTCCCCGATCGCGTCTTGCCATGAACGCCCGGTCGTTTCTACCGTTGTGAACATATTTTTTAACGTGCTCATAACACGTTCTACTTGCCCATTGGCCCTACTTGCACCGGTCGCGATCAAATGAACTTTGATTTGTTTGCTTGCACAGAATTCTTGAAATTCCCGGCCCGTGAAACATCTACCCTGATCTGCTATTATCCGACAGGGACTACCGAACAAAAACACGGCGGACTTAAGTGCCTTGATAACGCTAAGCGAATCCAATTTGCGTGTGTGATGTAAGTGCACGAATTTCGTAAAGGCATCGATCAAGACGACGACATACTCTTTCGAGTCATTCTTGCCACTCAGCTTGCCCGTTATGTCCATATGCACCGTATGCCACGGTATGCCGGTCTTAGGTATAGGATGCAGTTCAGCCTGTATTTTACCTGAACTAGCCTTCGAAACTCTACAAGCATGGCAGTTCTCGACAAACTTGCGAACATACTTCGCCATTCCCTCGAACCAATAATACTCATAGAGCTTCTCGAGCGTTTTATCCCATCCTAAGTGCATAATTGACTGATGCACATGGTTGATGACGGACCATCTAAAACCTCTCGGAACAATGGGTAAGCAAAGGGTTCTGCCCTTTCGTTGTACTTTACGGTAAAGTGTACCGGATCGCAGTTCGTAGGTATTCGCGATATCTTCCGCGAGCTCTTCGTTCTGTAATTTATTAACGATTTCGGAGATTTGCGGATCGCGACGTTGTTCCGCTAATAGCCAGTCTTCGGAGATCTCGGCCAGATTAATCTCTTTCTCTGCGACCTTGTCTATCATACGGCGATTCAAGTCTACGGGGTTTCGCGAAAAGAAATCTACGTGGGCCATTCGTTTACCCTCTCGATACATGATGTCAAAATCGAATGTTTGCAAATAAGCCCACCACCTATAAACCCGGTCGTTTAAGTTTACTTTGTTGCTGGAGGCTTTCAAAGAATTACAGTCCGTAACTACTAAGAATTTCCGTCCATGTAAGTAGTGTCGGAAATGCTTAACGGCGCTTACTACTGCTAGTGTCTCCAGTTCGTACGAATGATACCTAGATTCCGCGGGACTGGTCCTTTTACTATAATATTCGATGACTCTGTTTTCCTTTTCGACTCTATGCATTAAAATAGCTCCATACCCCTCCGAACTAGCGTCGGTATGTAGCTCTATGGGACGATTGGGATCAAATATCGTTAACACCGGCGCGTCGGTCAGAACGGAAATTATCTGTTGTCTTATCTTTTCGTGCCTGTCCGTCCAAGTTATGTGCTTGTTACTAGAAGTGAGTGCGTACAAGGGTTTCATCACTTGCGAAAATTTAGGAATAAATTTTCGGAAGTAAGAGGCCAAACCTATAAACTGCCTAAGCTGTGTGACGGTCGACGGTGCAGGTAAAGAATTCAAAGCTTGTATTTTTCCCGGGTTTGGACGAACTTCTCCGTTACGAATTACATATCCCAAATAAAGTACCGACGTCTTCAGAAAAGAACATTTAGCGAAATTGAAAGAAAATCCGGCGTTTACGAGAGTGTTTAGTACAGTGTGCAACCTTTCTAGAGCTTGATCTATTGAGTCGGCGATTATTAGAACGTCGTCCAAATAAACAACGACATACGAATAAGCGAGGTCGCCTAAGGCCTTGAAAATGGCTCTCTGGAAAACGGCTGGTGCATTTTTCAACCCAAACGGCATCGTCACGTATTCGTATTGACCGTCGGGGGTAACGAACGCAGTATATTCCGTCGAGTTAGGGTGAATGGGGATCTGGTGAAATCCGCTAGCCATGTCCAGGCTAATGAAGTACCTCGCACTCTGCAATCTCGCGATTTGGTCAGCAATAAGGGGTAAGGGATACCGATCCGCGACCGTATTTTTATTCAGCGCTCGAAAATCTACGCACAATCTGTCTGAGCCGTCCTTCTTCTTCACGAGTATTATGGGGCTCGCGAACGGCGAATTACTAGGTTTTACAATTTGTGCTTTAATTAACTCGTCTATCCTCTCGCGTACTATTCTTCGCTCTTCCACGCTAAGCCTGTAAGGGCTTCTCTGCACGGTGACGTTGGGATCGATTAGCCGTATTTCCAACTGGCCAGTACTGACGCGAGTACGCGGGAAACCCGTAATGAATGATTCTTTAAATTGTTCGAGAACAGAGATTAATCGATCTTTATAGTTACCGATCACATCAGTGTCAACCTCGTTAATGTTGACCGCATCTTCCGCGACTTTACCACAAGCGTTAACGACCTTTGTTTTACAAATAACAAGGCTATCTTGCGCGATATTTACGTCGAATCCCTGGCTCAAAATCTCGCGACCAATCATGATGTCGTATTTTAGGTAATCGTCAGCAAGGACATGGAAAACTATCTCCAATGTAAGATCGTTAATACGAACAGTGGACAAAATCTGAAGTGTACTCTTAACACAAGTATTCCCGATCCCCCGCATCACTACCACATCGGTTATTCTTTTACCCGAAAATTTCGAGGCTAGGGACTCTTTGATTAACGAACACTCGGCCCCAGAATCAAAGTAAAATGGATACGACTCACCCAGATGGCTTAATCTACCAGCCGGAGCTTCTACTACACAGGAGTCGATCCGGCGTTCGTCAATGGAATCGTAGTTTCTTTTCCGCGATGATGGGCAATTAGGCGCGATATGTCCCTCCTCGTGGCATTTGAAGCAGGTCACCTTCGACGATGCGGCTGGTCGTTTTTCCTTCGGGTTTCGTATATCCTGCTCCTTCCCCGTTTGTGTTTGCAGGCGACACTCCGTTCTCCTATGCCCGTGAGCACCACAGCGGTAGCACTTAATCCGAGGAACTGATAGCCTGCTGCGTTTAGCTTCAGGTTCCGTTAGTGAATTTCTTGGCGAAAATGTCGGCTGATCGTTGTAAGGGAGAATCCTCATTTCATCATGAAATTGGTCCTCCGTCCTGATATTATTCGCGAGCGTTAGTCGCCGAAAGCGTCGATCTTGTGAACTCAGCATATAAAGGGCGAAGGCATTGATCACTTCGGGCATCGTTAGATCTTGCAACTTCATCTGCAGCATGGAGCGGAGGCGACTACCGTACGCTCCCGGAGATTCAGTCTCCGACGGTCGTTCTCTGGATATCCTTATTAACGCCGAAGCGGCTGTCTCTCTGCCACCAAAACGCGAAAGAAATTGTTCCTTGAACGTGGGCCAGGTAAGCTTTCCACCGCGTACCATTTGTGAAAGCCAATGCGCAGCAGAACCCCTTAGGGCGCGATTTAGAGCGGAAAGTAACGCACTCTCTTGCATCGGGTGGTCTTTCAAAATCAGATCAGCATGAGAGCACCAAGCGGATGGATCGGCGCCCGCGCCTTCGGGGTCAAAACGTGGTAACGTTGCATCCTTAGATTCCGTACTCGGTCGTTGCTCCCCCGCTTTGTGCGCTAGCGTTTGAATTAACTCGCGCACAAGGTCCATTTGCTCTTGTAGCACTTTAAACGGTACTGATCCCACTTCTGATGTCGGATCAGGATTCGAATTGTGGGCGCGCGACGACTCTTCATGTGGACTAGCCATCGTTTCACAAAGCCGAGATTTTATTTACACGTATATACAGGTCTATCACTAAGCTTAACAAATAATAAGTACAACTAATAATAAGACTAACAAACACTAAGCCTAATGAATAATACGATCTACGAATAATTAAATTAAATAATACTATTAGCAATGTTTGAGTTCAAACGAATCCACGGTCACCGGGATAACTCTTTACTAAGCGAAACTAACTTAGACGCAAATGCGATCCTCGAAAACGCTCGATGTATCACTCTCCAAGGCAATCGCAAGAATGCCAGCCTCGTGGAGATTTTTCTCCCTGTACGATTGCATTTTGTTTTTCTATCCCCGTTTGGAAGCATCGAGAAGGTTCCAAACGCCGTTGCTAGGCACACTCGTTGGAAGCATCGAGAAAGTTCCAAACGCCGTTGCTAGGCAGTTTCCGCCTGGAGTTTTGATTACTAAATACAATGTATGTCCCATTGCATCGGCACCTCCGAGGCAACATCACACGTGGCTCGGCCCGCTCTCGAGGCCGCATGCCGCCACAACCACACTTCTCGGAAAACACATACAACCACTCCAGACCTCCGTTAGATAAAACATCCATCCCGTGACCGTGGCTACGTTCAGCGACCGATTGTCACCTCGAACCCAATCTCGCTTATTACAAATCTTAAACAATTACAACTATAATAAAATCTAGGCTAAGGTACTAGAGGATGTTCCCAAAATTTCCAAGGAAGGGCTTCGGCTTTCCTTTCATCTCCGACATATACATACATACATGTATATGGTTTTAATTAAAATGAACATCTTCTTCTAGCAAACTTATTTAAAATTCGTAAAAATATCACATAATAATATAAAATAATCAAGTAACATTTTAAATATTCCATTGAAAATTCTAATAAATTGTTTAATATAAGATCGATATAATTCATGCTGAATTCATTGTCTGATATCCATAATACAGGCAATTTATAATACAAAATTTTATTATAACTCTACATGAAAAAATTTCAATTATAATACTGTAGAAATATATTTTCCAGTTATTGTTCTAATATCAATATACTGAAGAGAAAATCTAGACTAGTCTCTGTCTTGAAAGATATTTTATACCCTGAAAGTACAGCGTTAAGACCCTGATTGAAACTTTTGAAGAGACTCTGTTGAAACGTAAGAACGCTGATTGAAAGTTCATCAGACGAGTCATTGAAACGAGTTTTCTTGATCGAGTAGCAAGTTTGTCCTGCAGACAGCATTCCAATTGTGAAAATCGAGACCAAAGAAACTCAGGTGACGTGCATTAACCCTGAATCGATGACTCAAGCCGAGGTTGGAAAAATTTACAATTTGTTGGACAAAACAAGGCCAAGTTGACGAGATTCGTGAGCAAGTGGCTGGTTCGTTAATGATTTGGCGTTCGAATTTTCTTATTTCTATTCTAATTATCAAGATCGATTAAACGATTGATCACGAATATTCGACGGAAATATTGAGAAAGAAGGCTCGATCTGTACGAATGTAAATCGTAGTTTAATCAATGACTTGAGAAAGTGAGGTATTGATTGAAACTAAGATAAGTGATACTAATTCGTTTCGAGCGCGTAACAAATTACATCATCGGATTCATTGATTTGCAAATAATTCTATATTCAGTTCCGTATTTATGATCGAGCGTAGCGAAGATAAAATGAAAGGGACGTGATTATCCGAGGGTCTCACAACTAGAGGAAAATCGATGGGAACGAGGAAATCCTTAATTGTAGAAACTGCGTAGAAAATACCGTGGAAAATATCATATATATTTTAATAGAAATATTTTTGTACTTTTTTTTAAACATTAAAACTTTAGAGCTTTAGAAGCTTTATGTATTAGTATACGTATTTATACAGACTTTGAAATTCATAACAAATTTCTCTAGATAGATGCGGATTTTTTGTATTGTTTCGTATGTATACTTGTGTCACTTTTCTTTCTAACGATATTTAGTTAAAAAGTTCGTCTATATCATTTATAATAGATTTTGTTTTTATTTATATTAATGTTAATTTTATATTAACAAAAATCACTGAAGTTTTCAGTATCATCATTATTTAGTATCATCGAATTTCTTTCTTCTTTATGTTCCATATTATTATTAAAATTCTCTAATAAACATTCAAGTATCCTATAGAATATTTCCATTATTTTTCACGTATTAATTGGAGTCATATTTTCCATATTTTATTATCGATAAAGTTTGAGTCGGTTCTTTAAATTCCTATTCAACGTTCCAGCTAACCAGTCGATATCAATAACACGTGCCTTTCTTCCTGCCAGGATTTATAACTTATTCAAGCAGAACGTCACTCGACCAGATCGTTGAAAGCGTAGAATTCGATCAACTTCATACAACTCACATACAAACTGCAGATAATGCTAACAGTGGGAGGAAAATATGAGACTGCAAAGCGTATAAACCTAGTAGTTTATAAAAGCATTTACATATTTGCCACAGAAAATTTATATGTATGTAGAATATGTGTTATATAAAACATTCTGAAATTTCATTAGCATTGTAATGATTATATTGGTAAAGTTTGAAGCATTTCTGAAGATGCACATAGAAGTTACGAGATATTTAATGCAAACATTTATTTAGTACAAATATACAGCATAAATAGTTATCTTAAACATGTAATAAATGGTTATCAAATATCGGGATTTATTAATATAATAAATGTTTGACTATTTTTATAATTAAATATTTTTGTAATTACTGTGAAATATATAATTACGCTAAATAATTTTGTATCTTGTATATAGATTTTTAAATCTACTTAATTGAAACTCTGCATTATAATAACCGTATTTATAATTCTGACGTCATATTCGATATAATTATTATATGACTTTATTACGATCCTAATGAAATTCCAATATATTCATGAATATATAACAGAAACGTAATAATACTTTGTTGTACTAATTATGATACCATCATATATAATAAATATAAATAAATAAAAAATGTCTATAAATGCTAAGATACTTTTACGAGCCAACAGGCGAGAAGGAAGAAACGAAAGAAAAGAAAGAAGAGAACGAACGTTAATCAGTTTCGAAACGTTAACAACGTCCTTGCGTTGGACGGTGCTCGCGTTTATCGATTGGTCGCATTGCGAGATATCGGTCAGATTATTATTATTAATACGATCGTCTGTAATTTATCTTTGCTAACTGTGCCGCACGGAATCTTCGTTTACAATAAATGAGTTGTCGCTTTTGATCGAACGGTAACACGATATGAAATTACAGGGTGACGGAAACAGCTGGGAGAAAAGCGAATACTTTTTCTGCGGGAATAATGTAATGTTAAAGGCAGTAAACCTTGAGAGGCGAAGTGATGAAACGAGTGGTCTCAGAGAAGCTTCTTTACGTCTTCTTCTCCTTTCTGTATCCTTTCTATGAGAATAATATCTCGTCTTCAGAAGAGATCTCCTCGCCCTATCTACGCGTTGTAAAGGCAATACAAACTGAATGATACATATATTTAAAAAACGATATTTTGTTGGTTTTATGAATATTGATTTTTATAACGTGAGGTTCTTCTACTCTTATTTTCTATTAAATTAATGATACATATATTTTAGAATGGCTGTCGCAATGGTGATGATGATGATGGTGATGATGATTTGCGAAAGAAGATGTTGAAAATTACAGACAGCATAAATAATATTTAGATTTCATGGAAGTTGATTTTTGTAATGCTAGGTTCTTCTATTCTTATTTTTCATTAAATTTCTATGTAGAAAATTATTAAACATTTGGATATAACTGGGAGATTATTTCCGTTCATGCGTACCGAGTTACTCGATGGTCTCGTACCGAAGCTGATAACCAACCCAGATTTTCAGGAAAGCGATTAATAGCTTAAAATTTATTCGTGCGAGATAATAATCCAAAATGTAGTTAAAGTTTTTAAGCATTGTTTGTTAGGATTACGAGAAAATGATGAATTAACAGTTATGTATAGACACGTTATGTATGTAATATCGTGATGTAATATGTTCACAAAGAGTGGACAATAGAGATGTTAATCAGACAGAAAAGACGATTGTGGCTTAACTTGAACTATTCATACCAAACGTACAGAACACAGCGCAATCCACACTCTCTCGGCAACGCCACTCGCAACCTCCGCCTCCGCTCAACTCGCACTCTGTTTCTCGACTCGCGCTCGACTCCTCCGCTCGCACTCTCTGCTTTTCGATTCGCGCTCTGTTTCTCGACTCGCACTCTGTTTCTCGACTGACCCTTTCTGGCCGTTGTCGCATTCTGTTGTCCTTTTCCTAGGACCACCGCACACGTGTTCCGCAGACGCTCGTGGCCAGGGTCACGTAGGTCTTTTCCACGAAACTATGCACTTGAAAAGACCGATGACACATTGATGGGCCCGACGGCGCCTCGGCTCTCGCGACATTGTTCATAGTTCGCCCGATATTTCCCAGGCCTTTCGTCCACGATACTACATGTATATGTAGGAGGTCCAGAGCGTATTGGAAAAATTTACGGCGAATTAAACAGGAAATTCCGAGATATTTGCTCAAAATATCTGATTTGTGGAATTATCCTATAGCTATTTTATTTAATAAAAATTAATTCAGGTAATTTTAGAGAATAGAAATATCTGAAATTCGTGATTTAAACGAACGTTCGTCATTTTGGTTTATTGTGAATTATAAATTGGTTCATTATGAAGCATGAAAAGTAAAATTCAACGGTACAAAGTGATTTTAAATAAGGAAGCGAGTTCCATGGTAAACATGGTTCGAGCATCGCAATTATAATAAAGCAAAAAAAAAAAAGAAAAAAGAAACAACCACTGAGCGGTAATTATCAGGAAGCCACTAGTTACAACTAATTGAAGGTGATTCCGGAGTAGAAGCAAGCCACTATTAAGTGGCTAACACGGTTGCTTTATTAAGAGCAATTACTCCCTATTTTACGGCAACTACAAATAGACGTTGTTCACTATGATATATTTCCACGTGTTTATCGCATCTTGTCCTGTTATGCGATTAAAGAGTTACAACCTTGCGTTTCTAATTTATTGGACGTATACGCACCAGACATTAATTTCGTCTACGTATTCGTGAAATTGCGAGATTCATTCATCGCGAAGGTCAGTTCAATTGTTCAAGATAACTTCTCATCGTTTTAATCTGTTTTCTTGTACGAAAATAGAGTAATATTTACTTGTCATTGCACTGTGGATATATATCGATATGTTCGTTCAGGAAGTCAATTGTTTTCATCGAATTAGACTCGACTTTCCGTAGAGAATGTTCGTTTCGACATAAATATGTATCTCAGGCTTATCGATCTTTCAATATCTACCATAAATAGCTTAACAAGGTAACACACGCTCGTGTTTGAATTATGTAAATGATCCTTTGACTCCAACGATCCGTTTATTCACAGTTAATTTATGATATTGCTAGTTACGCGTGATTCTACCTTTTGTATCTTTAAGAAATACAGGGTGATTGGTAATTGGTGGTACAAGCGGAAAGGGGGTGATTCTACGCGAAAAAAGAAGTCGAAAATATAGAATAAAAATTTAAAAATTTAAAAATTTAAAAATTTAGAAATTTAAAAAATTAAAAATTTAAAAATTTAAAAATTTAAAAATTTAAAAATTTAAAAATTTAAAAATTTAAAAATTTAAAAATTTAAAAATTTAAAAATTTAAAAATTTAAAAATTTAAAAATAACGTCGATTGAGACAACGATCTACAGTGAGATCCGTTATAACGAGACGTGATAAAGTGCACGCGTACCGAGCGAAAATTCAAAGTCGATTTTCTCGAAAACAAAGCCTCAAACGAAAAATTTTTATTCTATATTTTCGACTTCTTTTTTCACGTAGAATCATCCCCTTTCCGCGTGTACCACCAGTTACCAACCACCCTGTATAATTCGTAAATAGAAACGTATTCTTGTCGATAAGTATCGAAACACGTACGGAAATTTAAATGGGCTTGAACAATCATCGGGAAATTATTAAAGTCCTTGTTATTAGATCTAAACACGATTTAATCGTAGAACTAAACACGTTTGTTAAATTAATATATATATTGTATATCTACTTTTTATATATTTGTAACTCAAATTTTTCTTCTTCATATTGCGTTAAGTTGCCCCAAAAGTTTCTTTCGTTTTATATTATTTTATTGAATTACGTATGATCTATTTTGTCCCAATGAATATAATTCAATAAAATAATATAAAACAAAAAATAGTATGCGTCTATTATCTCCTTACGAGACGAAAGAAATTTCTGCGACAACCTAATATATTGTTCCATTCTTTATTCACAGAATATTTCTTTTACAGATGATTCTTCTAAATATTATGTTTTTTATTCCAGTATTAGAATACGTTGGACCAAGGTGGAGGACATTCGTGGCGAATATGTCGATCGCAATATTCTTCACATTTGCAACTTGCATTCTACCCTGGATCGCCTATTATTTGGCCGACTGGAGGATGACCTGTATTGTCACCTCAGTTCCTCTTGTTCTAGCCGTAGGTACGCCATGGTTGATACCGGAAAGCGCTCGATGGCTGGTCAGCCAAGGTCAGATAGACAGGGCCATTAAAATCCTTGGTAAATTCGAGCGAATCAACGGCACCAAGGTGCCCGATGACATCTATAGACGATTCCGGGTAAATAAACCGATTACCGCAATCTTTTCCGTATTTTCTACTTTTATGATCTTTCCTGCTTTATGTGCGTTCTATAAATACCAATTTATATGCCTTTAAGCATATCATACAATCATTTTCTTTGAATAGAAGTCTAATTGGGTCTTTTACGTAATGAAAATTTGTTTACAACCTAGTAATTTTATATCTTATTCATCACCTAAATTGCCAGCGATAAATTGCTGTCAATTTCTGTTATTGTCTGTTATTGTCTATTTCTGTAATGTTATTTATTGAATTTGTATATTGTTTTTATCTTTGTTAATTTTTATACAAATAGATTAAACATTTGGAAACTGCTCAGTCTATGAATAGATCATGGCAATATTAACATTAATGTACGATATAAGGAGATAATCGACTTTCAGAGGTTTGATGTTTTATAAAGTAAAATGAAAAAATTTGCGAACGTCCAAGTAAACTATTTCGAAAGGATCGTCTCATACAAATATAACATAAACTTTCTTCCGGATTTTATCGTAATCTTTGTACACATAACAGATTCACATAAATTTGTAAGAAAAACAGACAAACGACATTAACTAGTTAAAAATTTGCTAATAACAGGAAACCTGTGCCAGAATCTGCAAAGAGGAGGAAGCAGACAAAACGTACTCCGTGTTGGATCTATTTAGAACGCCACGACTACGGAATATCACGATTCTATTTATTGTTATTTGGTTCGTATCGCTATTAAACAGATATCAAATAGATTGACGTAAAATCGGAATTGTATCTTGTAAAAATCTCACGAACAGTTTTATATCTTTTGTCTAAAAATACTTCATTTCTGAAGCAAGGAATTTGCTTCTCACATGAAATATGATAGCGTGCTTTTCTTTATCATATGAAATTGTTTTACGAAATATAGGATGGCGATTTCTTTGGTGTTCGATGGTCACGTACGAAACGTCGATAATTTAGGCCTGGACGTGTTTGTTACGTTCACGATTGCTGCAGCAACCGAGCTGCCTGCTGACACGTTCCTCGCGCTCGTTCTTGATCGATGGGGCAGAAGATGGCTGTCGTGTGGTTCCCTCGTCATTTCTGGTATCTTCAGCATCTGGGCTTCTGCCGTTTCCAATAGTTCGTACATTTCGTTTTTATATATTCACCCTTCTATATTACTGATCAATCTTCTAAATAACTTAAGTCGATAATTCTGACTTAATCAGACGAATATTTTTCATTCGTATAACATTGTGCTTTTTGAAAGGAAGAAAATGTATATTTTGGAATATTTATAACATGCAAATGCTTGTAGATTATTTGCTACATTGCTAGAATAGTTTCCAAGCCCTATCATGTATCCGTTGTATAGATATTTTATTTCCCCTTCTACTGCTTTGATCATAAGATCGCTTCGTATTTCCGCATATATCAAAGGGCGTTGGCAATAGTCCTCAAAATGATGGGCTTCAGCGCTCCAGCAGTGCTATATGGCTTTCAGTAGCCGTAATCCATAATACAATCCCTTAGATTCAAATTGGCTAGATTAACGTTTTATAGATAAGAAGCTTATTGCTTGTGCTTAGCTTAGAGCTAAGCACGCTTATATTAAGCTTAGCAAATGCTTGTATCAACTATTGCAGACAACCAGACAAATTACAGACAGATAAAATAATTTCTTCCCTTTTTATTCCTTAAAATTTTCTAAAATTATTTCATGAAAAATTAGAATTAAAAACTAATGCTAAAATTTTTTCTTCAAGTATATATACAGCTTCTCTGGCAATTCTCGGTAGATTTTGGATAAACATTTCATACAATATCGGTCTCCAATATGCGGCTGAAGTATTACCAACTGTGGTTAGAGCTCAGGGTGTAGCTTTGATACATATAATGGGATACGTTGCTAGTATCCTCGCACCCTTCGTAGTCTATCTCAATGTTGTGTCCTCGTTCCTACCTCTTCTTGTGCTGGGCACACTCGAAATTATGGGCGGTCTTCTGACTCTCTTTTTGCCGGAAACATTGAATAAGGATCTTCCGCAGACGCTGCAGGACAGCGAGGATTTTGGAAAAGATCAGAAGATGTGGGATGTACCTTGTATCGGAAGGTAAAATCACATAAAGGAACTTTCGGTCTCCTTTTTTCAAAGATATTCACAGATCTTCAAGCTCGAAGTTCAAGATTCTCAAGCATTCTGTTAGATCTACATCTTCGTGTGCTTTCGTATTACTTTCTTCTTAAAATCTGTTAAATCTCTCAAAAGAAAACTGGACTATCTTCTTTCTTCAAATGCTTTTTAAATCTTTTGAACAGAAGAGAAGGATCGAGTTGGGAAGTTATTCAAATCTTTAAGCGATTGGATTCAATATTTTTAAACGCAATGTTTTGACAGGAAACGCGAGGACGAAGAGACACCACCGGTCGCCATGTTCCGATCATTTCCTAAATGCAGTGCGAGGAATTCGATGAGAGCGTCGCTTCGCGGTGAGCCTTTAAGGAGTAGCATGCTACGGAGATCGAGTATAAAATCGAGGAAAAGCGTAAACTCGATCACAGAGGTCGAAAGGCTGTAGCGAAACGTTCACCACGAAGTACAATATTTGTCGCGTTGATCTCGAGCAAAGAATCTTTATTCTTCCAAAAACGTGCAATACATGTATTAGAGTAAGACAAGTTACTGAATCCGGGAATCTTAAATTCCACCGTCATTAATATTCATTATCACAAAACAGTGGATTTTTATGCAATTATGGGTGATTCGAAGATACGAAAATTTATAGAATGCGTATGACGCAAAATTTTGTAAAATATCCAAAAGTACAGCACTATCGATGATATTTAATGGATAGAAACATACTTTTGCCCAAGTCCTTTCGATTGTATCAAATCTTTCAATTGTATTATTGTATCCACGAAAATATGCATTTGCATAAAGATCCGCAATGCAATTATCATCGCAATTTTTCATCAACAATGATTGATTAAAAATTCAATCATTAGGCGAGCGAATAAAAATTAGAGTAAGAACGTAGGTTAAAGTAATTGTCGTAAATTGTCGTGGGTAGTTAATGTTAAAAATTAGTACTTTCCTTTGTTATAAAAGTTCCTGAAATTGTTCGTACAAAAGCTCCATCTTATAGAATATAGTGCAATAATCGTTATACTAGTAAAATAATAACATCATAAATATACAAAATATATTAACGAGATGAAAATAATATGGACAACGTGGTGTATGGCCACGAGTTTTGTACCTTGATCGATGCCAAGATAACAAATTATTATACAAAACAGTGAAGTATCCACGTCTGACATTAATATTGAGTATTACCATTACTGTAATTTAATTTTTAACCGATCCTGAAAATTCCTTAGAACGTAAAAAATGTAAAATGTTACTGTGCATTTCAAGATTAAATGCACTGTAATTTAGAAACAGTTATGAAGCGGAAACAAATAATTTATTCAGAATAAGAATTCTACGTAATCATGTTAAAAAAAGACGTACTTATAACGCGTTTAAACTCCAAATATGTAAAGACAATAAGGGAAAAAAATTAAACGAAGAATCGTATTTTTTGTAAATTCACACAAGATTTTATCGAAAAAAAAATTAAGATTTTTTGAAGAACGTACAAGACGGAACACGAACAATAAATAAGGGATGTTAAATACAAAAAATAGATTGAAATTTAGATTATGAAATATAAAAAAAATGATATTGCATAATTTACGATTATTTTCGATAGCTTACGTCAGTATGTTGGAGTGTAAACTATAAAATATTCAAAAACTGATACCATTTAGACATAATTTAGAAAAACAATAAATTGCGGAAACCGATAGTTAAAACTCGATACGATCGATACTCAAAAACTCTAATCCTAATAATTACTCAACAATAATAACCGATAATTCATGTTGATTAATGTTTGAACTCCGTTTTTTTTCTGTATGTGTATACAAATTTTGTACAGTTTGATAAAGCGAAATTAAATTATCATCTTTTTGTACTACTTCAAACATTGAGATTTGTCATCTTCAAGGTCGATCACACATATTTTCATATTGCGGAGTTGCAAGGGTAATTAATTTTGCAATCGGTTTTCCTTTGATATAGATGTGAATACAAATAGCCATTGATTGACAATATACCGAAGCAATTCTAGTTTAATTTGAAGTCATCGATCCTTTGATATTTTTGGAAGAATAGTAAAAGTACAGAGAAAACAAGAAAAAATGGCGTTAACTAAAAGATAGCTCCAATGTATCTCATAAATATTATCTATGTATCATTTGTAAGATGTAAGTGACCAAGATATCGAATTATACAAAAATTGTATGTAATGATTAATACTTGAACGTTACTTACATTTATGTACATGAAAATTTGATCTTTTATTAACTAAGTTATTGATCGACAAAATGACTTCCTACATAATTCTCCGCCTGAACTGAAATGCATATTTTTTTTTACGCAAGCCTTATGTGTAGCTAGCAACGAGCAAACAGATTAATTACTTTACACACGGTCGTATCTTGTTTGCTGTAGGCGAGTTCTCTCGTGTAATCAAAGAAGTACTCAACTTTAAAGCGATAACAGAAGAACATTATTGTATCGATAAAAATCATGCTTTTTTCAAAGAAATATGTAACTCGTATTTTTTTTAAAGCAACCCTCATAACGTATTGAATAAAATAATCATACATTTTTTTTTTGTTCAACATTTGTAAAATACGATATTATCAAGATCACCAAGGAGGTAATCTTCAATTCTTAATGAATATAATAAAAAACATAATTAATGATTGTTTGATGGTTTTATTATTATCTCTATAATACAAAAGAACAACATCGTGTCAACAGTTTATATAGTTCGTATGTTTCTGTAGGAATACACAAATAATAGTTCTCTATCACAACGTAATCTAAAGGGAAAACCCTAACTAAATGACAAAAATATCGGTAATAGCTGGAACTAATGAATGTTAAAAGCAATCAGTATATTCCATACAAACTTCCATCAACACGATTCGTTCTTCATTCTCTCAACACACTAAGACCGCAATCTTTAAACGCTTATAAAACCATAAGCAATCGTGAAGTTTAGAATTCGCTAACTGGGCGTCTCTCAATCCAGTTTTTGATCTTGGGCAGAAGGAGGACCTTTTTCTCCAGCAGCTTCAGATTCTCGTAATTCTCGATCAGATCAGACTTGTACATAAAGTTCAAATAATCGAGCAGAGCAACGAATGTTAAATCAGCCCAAGAGAGAGTACCATCGTAGAAGTAGCCGTCATTT
>NW_022885314.1:0-13897 GCF_011952205.1 Bombus bifarius
ATTTTCTTATTTCTATTCTAATTATCAAGATCGATTAAACGATTGATCACGAATATTCGACGGAAATATTGAGAAAGAAGGCTCGATCTGTACGAATGTAAATCGTAGTTTAATCAATGACTTGAGAAAGTGAGGTATTGATTGAAACTAAGATAAGTGATACTAATTCGTTTCGAGCGCGTAACAAATTACATCATCGGATTCATTGATTTGCAAATAATTCTATATTCAGTTCCGTATTTATGATCGAGCGTAGCGAAGATAAAATGAAAGGGACGTGATTATCCGAGGGTCTCACAACTAGAGGAAAATCGATCGATGGGAACGAGGAAATCCTTAATTGTAGAAACTGCGTAGAAAATACCGTGGAAAATATCATATATATTTTAATAGAAATATTTTTGTACTTTTTTTTAAACATTAAAACTTTAGAGCTTTAGAAGCTTTATGTATTAGTATACGTATTTATACAGACTTTGAAATTCATAACAAATTTCTCTAGATAGATGCGGATTTTTTGTATTGTTTCGTATGTATACTTGTGTCACTTTTCTTTCTAACGATATTTAGTTAAAAAGTTCGTCTATATCATTTATAATAGATTTTGTTTTTATTTATATTAATGTTAATTTTATATTAATAAAAATCACTGAAGTTTTCAGTATCATCATTATTTAGTATCATCGAATTTCTTTCTTCTTTATGTTCCATATTATTATTAAAATTCTCTAATAAACATTCAAGTATCCTATAGAATATTTCCATTATTTTTCACGTATTAATTGGAGTCATATTTTCCATATTTTATTATCGATAAAGTTTGAGTCGGTTCTTTAAATTCCTATTCAACGTTCCAGCTAACCAGTCGATATCAATAACACGTGCCTTTCTTCCTGCCAGGATTTATAACTTATTCAAGCAGAACGTCACTCGACCAGATCGTTGAAAGCGTAGAATTCGATCAACTTCATACAACTCACATACAAACTGCAGATAATGCTAACAGTGGGAGGAAAATATGAGACTGCAAAGCGTATAAACCTAGTAGTTTATAAAAGCATTTACATATTTGCCACAGAAAATTTATATGTATGTAGAATATGTGTTATATAAAACATTCTGAAATTTCATTAGCATTGTAATGATTATATTGGTAAAGTTTGAAGCATTTCTGAAGATGCACATAGAAGTTACGAGATATTTAATGCAAACATTTATTTAGTACAAATATACAGCATAAATAGTTATCTTAAACATGTAATAAATGGTTATCAAATATCGGGATTTATTAATATAATAAATGTTTGACTATTTTTATAATTAAATATTTTTGTAATTACTGTGAAATATATAATTACGCTAAATAATTTTGTATCTTGTATATAGATTTTTAAATCTACTTAATTGAAACTCTGCATTATAATAACCGTATTTATAATTCTGACGTCATATTCGATATAATTATTATATGACTTTATTACGATCCTAATGAAATTCCAATATATTCATGAATATATAACAGAAACGTAATAATACTTTGTTGTACTAATTATGATACCATCATATATAATAAATATAAATAAATAAAAAATGTCTATAAATGCTAAGATACTTTTACGAGCCAACAGGCGAGAAGGAAGAAACGAAAGAAAAGAAAGAAGAGAACGAACGTTAATCAGTTTCGAAACGTTAACAACGTCCTTGCGTTGGACGGTGCTCGCGTTTATCGATTGGTCGCATTGCGAGATATCGGTCAGATTATTATTATTAATACGATCGTCTGTAATTTATCTTTGCTAACTGTGCCGCACGGAATCTTCGTTTACAATAAATGAGTTGTCGCTTTTGATCGAACGGTAACACGATATGAAATTACAGGGTGACGGAAACAGCTGGGAGAAAAGCGAATACTTTTTCTGCGGGAATAATGTAATGTTAAAGGCAGTAAACCTTGAGAGGCGAAGTGATGAAACGAGTGGTCTCAGAGAAGCTTCTTTACGTCTTCTTCTCCTTTCTGTATCCTTTCTATGAGAATAATATCTCGTCTTCAGAAGAGATCTCCTCGCCCTATCTACGCGTTGTAAAGGCAATACAAACTGAATGATACATATATTTAAAAAACGATATTTTGTTGGTTTTATGAATATTGATTTTTATAACGTGAGGTTCTTCTACTCTTATTTTCTATTAAATTAATGATACATATATTTTAGAATGGCTGTCGCAATGGTGATGATGATGATGGTGATGATGATTTGCGAAAGAAGATGTTGAAAATTACAGACAGCATAAATAATATTTAGATTTCATGGAAGTTGATTTTTGTAATGCTAGGTTCTTCTATTCTTATTTTTCATTAAATTTCTATGTAGAAAATTATTAAACATTTGGATATAACTGGGAGATTATTTCCGTTCATGCGTACCGAGTTACTCGATGGTCTCGTACCGAAGCTGATAACCAACCCAGATTTTCAGGAAAGCGATTAATAGCTTAAAATTTATTCGTGCGAGATAATAATCCAAAATGTAGTTAAAGTTTTTAAGCATTGTTTGTTAGGATTACGAGAAAATGATGAATTAACAGTTATGTATAGACACGTTATGTATGTAATATCGTGATGTAATATGTTCACAAAGAGTGGACAATAGAGATGTTAATCAGACAGAAAAGACGATTGTGGCTTAACTTGAACTATTCATACCAAACGTACAGAACACAGCGCAATCCACACTCTCTCGGCAACGCCACTCGCAACCTCCGCCTCCGCTCAACTCGCACTCTGTTTCTCGACTCGCGCTCGACTCCTCCGCTCGCACTCTCTGCTTTTCGATTCGCGCTCTGTTTCTCGACTCGCACTCTGTTTCTCGACTGACCCTTTCTGGCCGTTGTCGCATTCTGTTGTCCTTTTCCTAGGACCACCGCACACGTGTTCCGCAGACGCTCGTGGCCAGGGTCACGTAGGTCTTTTCCACGAAACTATGCACTTGAAAAGACCGATGACACATTGATGGGCCCGACGGCGCCTCGGCTCTCGCGACATTGTTCATAGTTCGCCCGATATTTCCCAGGCCTTTCGTCCACGATACTACATGTATATGTAGGAGGTCCAGAGCGTATTGGAAAAATTTACGGCGAATTAAACAGGAAATTCCGAGATATTTGCTCAAAATATCTGATTTGTGGAATTATCCTATAGCTATTTTATTTAATAAAAATTAATTCAGGTAATTTTAGAGAATAGAAATATCTGAAATTCGTGATTTAAACGAACGTTCGTCATTTTGGTTTATTGTGAATTATAAATTGGTTCATTATGAAGCATGAAAAGTAAAATTCAACGGTACAAAGTGATTTTAAATAAGGAAGCGAGTTCCATGGTAAACATGGTTCGAGCATCGCAATTATAATAAAGCAAAAAAAAAAAAGAAAAAAGAAACAACCACTGAGCGGTAATTATCAGGAAGCCACTAGTTACAACTAATTGAAGGTGATTCCGGAGTAGAAGCAAGCCACTATTAAGTGGCTAACACGGTTGCTTTATTAAGAGCAATTACTCCCTATTTTACGGCAACTACAAATAGACGTTGTTCACTATGATATATTTCCACGTGTTTATCGCATCTTGTCCTGTTATGCGATTAAAGAGTTACAACCTTGCGTTTCTAATTTATTGGACGTATACGCACCAGACATTAATTTCGTCTACGTATTCGTGAAATTGCGAGATTCATTCATCGCGAAGGTCAGTTCAATTGTTCAAGATAACTTCTCATCGTTTTAATCTGTTTTCTTGTACGAAAATAGAGTAATATTTACTTGTCATTGCACTGTGGATATATATCGATATGTTCGTTCAGGAAGTCAATTGTTTTCATCGAATTAGACTCGACTTTCCGTAGAGAATGTTCGTTTCGACATAAATATGTATCTCAGGCTTATCGATCTTTCAATATCTACCATAAATAGCTTAACAAGGTAACACACGCTCGTGTTTGAATTATGTAAATGATCCTTTGACTCCAACGATCCGTTTATTCACAGTTAATTTATGATATTGCTAGTTACGCGTGATTCTACCTTTTGTATCTTTAAGAAATACAGGGTGATTGGTAATTGGTGGTACAAGCGGAAAGGGGGTGATTCTACGCGAAAAAAGAAGTCGAAAATATAGAATAAAAATTTAAAAATTTAAAAATTTAAAAATTTAAAAATTTAAAAATTTAAAAATTTAAAAATTTAAAAATTTAAAAATTTAAAAATTTAAAAATTTAAAAATTTAAAAATTTAAAAATTTAAAAATTTAAAAATTTAAAAATTTAAAAATTTTAAAAATAACGTCAATTGAGACAACGATCTACAGTGAGATCCGTTATAACGAGACGTGATAAAGTGCACGCGTACCGAGCGAAAATTCAAAGTCGATTTTCTCGAAAACAAAGCCTCAAACGAAAAATTTTTATTCTATATTTTCGACTTCTTTTTTCACGTAGAATCATCCCCTTTCCGCGTGTACCACCAGTTACCAACCACCCTGTATAATTCGTAAATAGAAACGTATTCTTGTCGATAAGTATCGAAACACGTACGGAAATTTAAATGGGCTTGAACAATCATCGGGAAATTATTAAAGTCCTTGTTATTAGATCTAAACACGATTTAATCGTAGAACTAAACACGTTTGTTAAATTAATATATATATTGTATATCTACTTTTTATATATTTGTAACTCAAATTTTTCTTCTTCATATTGCGTTAAGTTGCCCCAAAAGTTTCTTTCGTTTTATATTATTTTATTGAATTACGTATGATCTATTTTGTCCCAATGAATATAATTCAATAAAATAATATAAAACAAAAAATAGTATGCGTCTATTATCTCCTTACGAGACGAAAGAAATTTCTGCGACAACCTAATATATTGTTCCATTCTTTATTCACAGAATATTTCTTTTACAGATGATTCTTCTAAATATTATGTTTTTTATTCCAGTATTAGAATACGTTGGACCAAGGTGGAGGACATTCGTGGCGAATATGTCGATCGCAATATTCTTCACATTTGCAACTTGCATTCTACCCTGGATCGCCTATTATTTGGCCGACTGGAGGATGACCTGTATTGTCACCTCAGTTCCTCTTGTTCTAGCCGTAGGTACGCCATGGTTGATACCGGAAAGCGCTCGATGGCTGGTCAGCCAAGGTCAGATAGACAGGGCCATTAAAATCCTTGGTAAATTCGAGCGAATCAACGGCACCAAGGTGCCCGATGACATCTATAGACGATTCCGGGTAAATAAACCGATTACCGCAATCTTTTCCGTATTTTCTACTTTTATGATCTTTCCTGCTTTATGTGCGTTCTATAAATACCAATTTATATGCCTTTAAGCATATCATATAATCATTTTCTTTGAATAGAAGTCTAATTGGGTCTTTTACGTAATGAAAATTTGTTTACAACCTAGTAATTTTATATCTTATTCATCACCTAAATTGCCAGCGATAAATTGCTGTCAATTTCTGTTATTGTCTGTTATTGTCTATTTCTGTAATGTTATTTATTGAATTTGTATATTGTTTTTATCTTTGTTAATTTTTATACAAATAGATTAAACATTTGGAAACTGCTCAGTCTATGAATAGATCATGGCAATATTAACATTAATGTACGATATAAGGAGATAATCGACTTTCAGAGGTTTGATGTTTTATAAAGTAAAATGAAAAAATTTGCGAACGTCCAAGTAAACTATTTCGAAAGGATCGTCTCATACAAATATAACATAAACTTTCTTCCGGATTTTATCGTAATCTTTGTACACATAACAGATTCACATAAATTTGTAAGAAAAACAGACAAACGACATTAACTAGTTAAAAATTTGCTAATAACAGGAAACCTGTGCCAGAATCTGCAAAGAGGAGGAAGCAGACAAAACGTACTCCGTGTTGGATCTATTTAGAACGCCACGACTACGGAATATCACGATTCTATTTATTGTTATTTGGTTCGTATCGCTATTAAACAGGTATCAAATAGATTGACGTAAAATCGGAATTGTATCTTGTAAAAATCTCACGAACAGTTTTATATCTTTTGTCTAAAAATACTTCATTTCTGAAGCAAGGAATTTGCTTCTCACATGAAATATGATAGCGTGCTTTTCTTTATCATATGAAATTGTTTTACGAAATATAGGATGGCGATTTCTTTGGTGTTCGATGGTCACGTACGAAACGTCGATAATTTAGGCCTGGACGTGTTTGTTACGTTCACGATTGCTGCAGCAACCGAGCTGCCTGCTGACACGTTCCTCGCGCTCGTTCTTGATCGATGGGGCAGAAGATGGCTGTCGTGTGGTTCCCTCGTCATTTCTGGTATCTTCAGCATCTGGGCTTCTGCCGTTTCCAATAGTTCGTACATTTCGTTTTTATATATTCACCCTTCTATATTACTGATCAATCTTCTAAATAACCTAAGTCGATAATTCTGACTTAATCAGACGAATATTTTTCATTCGTATAACATTGTGCTTTTTGAAAGGAAGAAAATGTATATTTTGGAATATTTATAACATGCAAATGCTTGTAGATTATTTGCTACATTGCTAGAATAGTTTCCAAGCCCTATCATGTATCCGTTGTATAGATATTTTATTTCCCCTTCTACTGCTTTGATCATAAGATCGCTTCGTATTTCCGCATATATCAAAGGGCGTTGGCAATAGTCCTCAAAATGATGGGCTTCAGCGCTCCAGCAGTGCTATATGGCTTTCAGTAGCCGTAATCCATAATACAATCCCTTAGATTCAAATTGGCTAGATTAACGTTTTATAGATAAGAAGCTTATTGCTTGTGCTTAGCTTAGAGCTAAGCACGCTTATATTAAGCTTAGCAAATGCTTGTATCAACTATTGCAGACAACCAGACAAATTACAGACAGATAAAATAATTTCTTCCCTTTTTATTCCTTAAAATTTTCTAAAATTATTTCATGAAAAATTAGAATTAAAAACTAATGCTAAAATTTTTTCTTCAGGTACATATACAGCTTCTCTGGCAATTCTCGGTAGATTTTGGATAAACATTTCATACAATATCGGTCTCCAATATGCGGCTGAAGTATTACCAACTGTGGTTAGAGCTCAGGGTGTAGCTTTGATACATATAATGGGATACGTTGCTAGTATCCTCGCACCCTTCGTAGTCTATCTCAATGTTGTGTCCTCGTTCCTACCTCTTCTTGTGCTGGGCACACTCGAAATTATGGGCGGTCTTCTGACTCTCTTTTTGCCGGAAACATTGAATAAGGATCTTCCGCAGACGCTGCAGGACAGCGAGGATTTTGGAAAAGATCAGAAGATGTGGGATGTACCTTGTATCGGAAGGTAAAATCACATAAAGGAACTTTCGGTCTCCTTTTTTCAAAGATATTCACAGATCTTCAAGCTCGAAGTTCAAGATTCTCAAGCATTCTGTTAGATCTACATCTTCGTGTGCTTTCGTATTACTTTCTTCTTAAAATCTGTTAAATCTCTCAAAAGAAAACTGGACTATCTTCTTTCTTCAAATGCTTTTTAAATCTTTTGAACAGAAGAGAAGGATCGAGTTGGGAAGTTATTCAAATCTTTAAGCGATTGGATTCAATATTTTTAAACGCAATGTTTTGACAGGAAACGCGAGGACGAAGAGACACCACCGGTCGCCATGTTCCGATCATTTCCTAAATGCAGTGCGAGGAATTCGATGAGAGCGTCGCTTCGCGGTGAGCCTTTAAGGAGTAGCATGCTACGGAGATCGAGTATAAAATCGAGGAAAAGCGTAAACTCGATCACAGAGGTCGAAAGGCTGTAGCGAAACGTTCACCACGAAGTACAATATTTGTCGCGTTGATCTCGAGCAAAGAATCTTTATTCTTCCAAAAACGTGCAATACATGTATTAGAGTAAGACAAGTTACTGAATCCGGGAATCTTAAATTCCACCGTCATTAATATTCATTATCACAAAACAGTGGATTTTTATGCAATTATGGGTGATTCGAAGATACGAAAATTTATAGAATGCGTATGACGCAAAATTTTGTAAAATATCCAAAAGTACAGCACTATCGATGATATTTAATGGATAGAAACATACTTTTGCCCAAGTCCTTTCGATTGTATCAAATCTTTCAATTGTATTATTGTATCCACGAAAATATGCATTTGCATAAAGATCCGCAATGCAATTATCATCGCAATTTTTCATCAACAATGATTGATTAAAAATTCAATCATTAGGCGAGCGAATAAAAATTAGAGTAAGAACGTAGGTTAAAGTAATTGTCGTAAATTGTCGTGGGTAGTTAATGTTAAAAATTAGTACTTTCCTTTGTTATAAAAGTTCCTGAAATTGTTCGTACAAAAGCTCCATCTTATAGAATATAGTGCAATAATCGTTATACTAGTAAAATAATAACATCATAAATATACAAAATATATTAACGAGATGAAAATAATATGGACAACGTGGTGTATGGCCACGAGTTTTGTACCTTGATCGATGCCAAGATAACAAATTATTATACAAAACAGTGAAGTATCCACGTCTGACATTAATATTGAGTATTACCATTACTGTAATTTAATTTTTAACCGATCCTGAAAATTCCTTAGAACGTAAAAAATGTAAAATGTTACTGTGCATTTCAAGATTAAATGCACTGTAATTTAGAAACAGTTATGAAGCGGAAACAAATAATTTATTCAGAATAAGAATTCTACGTAATCATGTTAAAAAAAGACGTACTTATAACGCGTTTAAACTCCAAATATGTAAAGACAATAAGGGAAAAAAATTAAACGAAGAATCGTATTTTTTGTAAATTCACACAAGATTTTATCGAAAAAAAAATTAAGATTTTTTGAAGAACGTACAAGACGGAACACGAACAATAAATAAGGGATGTTAAATACAAAAAATAGATTGAAATTTAGATTATGAAATATAAAAAAAATGATATTGCATAATTTACGATTATTTTCGATAGCTTACGTCAGTATGTTGGAGTGTAAACTATAAAATATTCAAAAACTGATACCATTTAGACATAATTTAGAAAAACAATAAATTGCGGAAACCGATAGTTAAAACTCGATACGATCGATACTCAAAAACTCTAATCCTAATAATTACTCAACAATAATAACCGATAATTCATGTTGATTAATGTTTGAACTCCGTTTTTTTTCTGTATGTGTATACAAATTTTGTACAGTTTGATAAAGCGAAATTAAATTATCATCTTTTTGTACTACTTCAAACATTGAGATTTGTCATCTTCAAGGTCGATCACACATATTTTCATATTGCGGAGTTGCAAGGGTAATTAATTTTGCAATCGGTTTTCCTTTGATATAGATGTGAATACAAATAGCCATTGATTGACAATATACCGAAGCAATTCTAGTTTAATTTGAAGTCATCGATCCTTTGATATTTTTGGAAGAATAGTAAAAGTACAGAGAAAACAAGAAAAAATGGCGTTAACTAAAAGATAGCTCCAATGTATCTCATAAATATTATCTATGTATCATTTGTAAGATGTAAGTGACCAAGATATCGAATTATACAAAAATTGTATGTAATGATTAATACTTGAACGTTACTTACATTTATGTACATGAAAATTTGATCTTTTATTAACTAAGTTATTGATCGACAAAATGACTTCCTACATAATTCTCCGCCTGAACTGAAATGCATATTTTTTTTTACGCAAGCCTTATGTGTAGCTAGCAACGAGCAAACAGATTAATTACTTTACACACGGTCGTATCTTGTTTGCTGTAGGCGAGTTCTCTCGTGTAATCAACGAAGTACTCAACTTTAAAGCGATAACAGAAGAACATTATTGTATCGATAAAAATCATGCTTTTTTCAAAGAAATATGTAACTCGTATTTTTTTTAAAGCAACCCTCATAACGTATTGAATAAAATAATCATACATTTTTTTTTTGTTCAACATTTGTAAAATACGATATTATCAAGATCACCAAGGAGGTAATCTTCAATTCTTAATGAATATAATAAAAAACATAATTAATGATTGTTTGATGGTTTTATTATTATCTCTATAATACAAAAGCACAACATCGTGTCAACAGTTTATATAGTTCGTATGTTTCTGTAGGAATACACAAATAATAGTTCTCTATCACAACGTAATCTAAAGGGAAAACCCTAACTAAATGACAAAAATATCGGTAATAGCTGGAACTAATGAATGTTAAAAGCAATCAGTATATTCCATACAAACTTCCATCAACACGATTCGTTCTTCGTTCTCTCAACACACTAAGACCGCAATCTTTAAACGCTTATAAAACCATAAGCAATCGTGAAGTTTAGAATTCGCTAACTGGGCGTCTCTCAATCCAGTGTTTGATCTTGGGCAGAAGGAGGACCTTTTTCTCCAGCAGCTTCAGATTCTCGTAATTCTCGATCAGATCAGACTTGTACATAAAGTTCAAATAATCGAGCAGAGCAACGAATGTTAAATCAGCCCAAGAGAGAGTACCATCGTAGAAGTAGCCGTCATTTTCCTTCACTTGCTGGTCTAAACGTTCTAAAATGAACGGCAGCGTCTCTTCAGCAGCCTTGCGTTTTGCAGCTTTGACCTTCTCGTCCTCCTCATAGTGGAAGGCGGCAATTTCTGAAAATTTGTTTTCAGTTAAATACTATTCGCTAATGTTATACTAACTTGAATACAGTGTTGTGCGAAATTTAAATGATACTGAAGATAGAATTACAATCCTTTTTAATCCTTTGTCTTGTATTGTTGACATACGTGTATCGTTCGATTAAATCAAATATTAAATCGGATTTCAACTAATAAATACCTGAACAGATATGTACTATCTGTTATCAAGATTCTCATAAGATTTATGCAAAGCAGCACTGGATACTCACTATGACGAATATCATGAATAGTATCAACAGTGGCATCAATATGAAGATTTGCCCAGTCAGTCTTTCCAGCTAAGTCATATTGTTTGGCTAAGTAACGGCAAATAGCTGTAGACTGAGCAACCTTCCTTCTATCAGCTACGAGCATAGGAAGCAGGCCATAAGGAGTCACTAAAAACATACAACTAATAGAATCAAAGATTCTATCGAACAAACAGATTATGATGCTTCTTAAATATCTAGCTTCCTGTTATCTGTTTTGGAAAGATATAATTTAATTTATTGATAATTTATCAGCAAACAAAGGGCATTGTCTCCTTAACAATACCTATTGTTCTCCCACATATCTTATAGAGCAATGGAGAGTAAACAATAATCTCTGTTATACTCTGCATAATTGTGTTCTACTTTATTTAGCTACTTTAGTTAAATTAGGAAAGATGAGATTTAAGAAACAGAACTTCTTTAAATTTTAAGCTTACAGGGCTTTATTTCTGGCCAGACGTCCTTTTTGATACGTTCATCTTCAAATGGAATACTAGCATAGCTGAAGAAGAACGGATTGGTTCTGCCAATGCCGTAACTGGGAAGTAAGTCAATTTATAGAGCGGCATCTTCCTGGAAGTATAATATATACAAAGTAAAAACAAAGAATCATTGATGACAAGAATTATATTATTACAAATTATGAAGTATAAGACAATTTAAGTAAAAAGCATCAACTACTAACTACTCGCATAGCTATTTGTATCTTTATATTTTAATATAGCTTAGATATAAAAAGAATATTATTTTTCGATGTAATAATGTATAAACTTGCGCCAAATATTATAACAAAATATTGCACTTTCTATTTAAGTAGGATAGACATATTACCGGCATTTATCTTTTTTCTATAGCAATGAAATTGTTTATAAAAGAGTTTATAAGAAAACTATCAATTAATGCAAACAACGCATTTCAAAATATTAATTACATTCGCGCGATTCGTTATCCCTAGTATTAATTTAACCATATGGTTCTATACACCCAAGACCCTCTAACAGTAATTTAGTACCATTACTAGTCGTATGTACAATGTATGTGTGTATACAACTTTCGTAACTACAAAACATTCAGCAGTGATTATATATTCTTCCAAACATAAGAAACATTTTCTAATTGCATACTTAAATTTATCGATCAATTATGAACATATGATAACATTTATTTCTTTCAACTACTAATTTTCAAATCCTCTGCTGTTCCGTTAATTGAACGACGCGCCGACTTTTCGTACAACTATCTTGTATCTTATCTGTATTATTTAGTTATCAATAAAGAAGAAACATTTTCTAATTGTATATTTAAATTTATCGATCAATTATGAACATGTAATAACATTTATTTCTTTCAACTACTAATTTTTAAATCATCTGCTGTTCGGTTAATTGAAGGATGTCGGCTTTCTGTAGAAGTATTTCATATTTATTATTTAATTATGAATAAGGAAAAAACATACAAAATATAGTTTCTAAACGGTTTATTATTTATAAAGAGAAACTTTGACTCGGGATATATATACTATATATATACTATTTACTTACAATTTTTTTTTTAAGACTTCAAAGTCGAAACAAGCACAGGAAATTTCCAAGCCGGTTAACAGAAACTTGAATGAGACAAAAATAACCTTTAGATCTCTATATGTTCTTCTTCCCCTCTGTTGCTTCCATGTAACTCTTATCCTAGTGGTGGAGCTGTGCTGATATGTGAAATTATGACTACATAAAAACATCCGGAAAGACTCATTGAATGATTTTATAGTTTAAGGTTAACAAATTTCCATAAATTAAAGTTGAAAATTTATGAGAACATGTTTTCTGTAACAAAACTTAGTAAAAACAAACTAGTAAGGTTTATAGATTCTTTAATGATTATGTACGTATCCATAAACTAGTTCGGTAAACATCGTTCGATAAAACGTCGAACAACACACAACATTGAAGCGCGACATTTCAAAATCAAGGACAAATATTGCGAACAAATGATATTAAATTTACAATAATCTCATGTAAGAAAAAATAAAAGGGATAAAAGTAGTACAGAAGATAGAAAAATCTATAAAACTGGTGGCTGGGAAATAGAAAATATATAAATTTATGTTATTAGAGTTTAGTACTTCTGTCGATCAAGGTGTTACGACCGTTCGCGGAGAGACGCAGTCGCAGTAGCGAGAGGCGTAAATTCTCGCTACGATTCGGTGAATCGACGCCGCGAAGTAGTCGTTCCCCTGTTTCGGTTAAGATAAGAGGTGGTTAAATGAATATGACACAGTATAGTAAGTTATATTTCACCGTTTATTCCAACAACTTATAACGAAGGCAGTTACGCTGGTGCGTATGTACGAGATGAATGAGTGACTGATCTGTGGGTGTGTCCTACCCGGTGGAAGGATATTGACCGTTCGAAGGATGTAAAATCAGAACTGTCTTGGGAGACGATGCTGTCTCGGAGGAAAGCTAAGGATGGGTGTGTCTAGCGCACGGGACCATACGGATTTGTTGGTGACGATTTTAGTTAGGATTTTAGTTCAAGCTGAGTTGACCGTGATTCAATTCACGAATATCGGAGAGGAAAAGTCGTAATTCACAATATTACACACAATAATACCTTCACATAAAGGAACACAGCTCAGATGAGACTTTTTATAGTTAAACTTTTAACGTACTCATAGAAACGAAATTTTTTTTTTTTAAATAGAACTGTTACATTTTACGACACGTATAACATCGAACATTTACCAACATAGCGATGCCAGCGTACATATATATATATTGGTGTACTGGTCATCTTTTTTCCACACGTTTTTAGCTTTTTAGCTGTTTGTGAATGGGCGCCTAATCAGCCAATCAGAAATGGCCGGTATTCTATGAATCCTTTTCTTCAATGCTCGAAGAGCTG
>NW_022885315.1:0-33780 GCF_011952205.1 Bombus bifarius
GTTCGTCATTTTGGTTTATTGTGAATTATAAATTGGTTCATTATGAAGCATGAAAAGTAAAATTCAACGGTACAAAGTGATTTTAAATAAGGAAGCGAGTTCCATGGTAAACATGGTTCGAGCATCGCAATTATAATAAAGCAAAAAAAAAAAGAAAAAAGAAACAACCACTGAGCGGTAATTATCAGGAAGCCACTAGTTACAACTAATTGAAGGTGATTCCGGAGTAGAAGCAAGCCACTATTAAGTGGCTAACACGGTTGCTTTATTAAGAGCAATTACTCCCTATTTTACGGCAACTACAAATAGACGTTGTTCACTATGATATATTTCCACGTGTTTATCGCATCTTGTCCTGTTATGCGATTAAAGAGTTACAACCTTGCGTTTCTAATTTATTGGACGTATACGCACCAGACATTAATTTCGTCTACGTATTCGTGAAATTGCGAGATTCATTCATCGCGAAGGTCAGTTCAATTGTTCAAGATAACTTCTCATCGTTTTAATCTGTTTTCTTGTACGAAAATAGAGTAATATTTACTTGTCATTGCACTGTGGATATATATCGATATGTTCGTTCAGGAAGTCAATTGTTTTCATCGAATTAGACTCGACTTTCCGTAGAGAATGTTCGTTTCGACATAAATATGTATCTCAGGCTTATCGATCTTTCAATATCTACCATAAATAGCTTAACAAGGTAACACACGCTCGTGTTTGAATTATGTAAATGATCCTTTGACTCCAACGATCCGTTTATTCACAGTTAATTTATGATATTGCTAGTTACGCGTGATTCTACCTTTTGTATCTTTAAGAAATACAGGGTGATTGGTAATTGGTGGTACAAGCGGAAAGGGGGTGATTCTACGCGAAAAAAGAAGTCGAAAATATAGAATAAAAATTTAAAAATTTAAAAATTTAAAAATTTAAAAATTTAAAAATTTAAAAATTTAAAAATTTAAAAATTTAAAAATTTAAAAATTTAAAAATTTAAAAATTTAAAAATTTAAAAATTTAAAAATTTAAAAATTTAAAAATTTAAAAAATTTTAAAAATAACGTCAATTGAGACAACGATCTACAGTGAGATCCGTTATAACGAGACGTGATAAAGTGCACGCGTACCGAGCGAAAATTCAAAGTCGATTTTCTCGAAAACAAAGCCTCAAACGAAAAATTTTTATTCTATATTTTCGACTTCTTTTTTCACGTAGAATCATCCCCTTTCCGCGTGTACCACCAGTTACCAACCACCCTGTATAATTCGTAAATAGAAACGTATTCTTGTCGATAAGTATCGAAACACGTACGGAAATTTAAATGGGCTTGAACAATCATCGGGAAATTATTAAAGTCCTTGTTATTAGATCTAAACACGATTTAATCGTAGAACTAAACACGTTTGTTAAATTAATATATATATTGTATATCTACTTTTTATATATTTGTAACTCAAATTTTTCTTCTTCATATTGCGTTAAGTTGCCCCAAAAGTTTCTTTCGTTTTATATTATTTTATTGAATTACGTATGATCTATTTTGTCCCAATGAATATAATTCAATAAAATAATATAAAACAAAAAATAGTATGCGTCTATTATCTCCTTACGAGACGAAAGAAATTTCTGCGACAACCTAATATATTGTTCCATTCTTTATTCACAGAATATTTCTTTTACAGATGATTCTTCTAAATATTATGTTTTTTATTCCAGTATTAGAATACGTTGGACCAAGGTGGAGGACATTCGTGGCGAATATGTCGATCGCAATATTCTTCACATTTGCAACTTGCATTCTACCCTGGATCGCCTATTATTTGGCCGACTGGAGGATGACCTGTATTGTCACCTCAGTTCCTCTTGTTCTAGCCGTAGGTACGCCATGGTTGATACCGGAAAGCGCTCGATGGCTGGTCAGCCAAGGTCAGATAGACAGGGCCATTAAAATCCTTGGTAAATTCGAGCGAATCAACGGCACCAAGGTGCCCGATGACATCTATAGACGATTCCGGGTAAATAAACCGATTACCGCAATCTTTTCCGTATTTTCTACTTTTATGATCTTTCCTGCTTTATGTGCGTTCTATAAATACCAATTTATATGCCTTTAAGCATATCATATAATCATTTTCTTTGAATAGAAGTCTAATTGGGTCTTTTACGTAATGAAAATTTGTTTACAACCTAGTAATTTTATATCTTATTCATCACCTAAATTGCCAGCGATAAATTGCTGTCAATTTCTGTTATTGTCTGTTATTGTCTATTTCTGTAATGTTATTTATTGAATTTGTATATTGTTTTTATCTTTGTTAATTTTTATACAAATAGATTAAACATTTGGAAACTGCTCAGTCTATGAATAGATCATGGCAATATTAACATTAATGTACGATATAAGGAGATAATCGACTTTCAGAGGTTTGATGTTTTATAAAGTAAAATGAAAAAATTTGCGAACGTCCAAGTAAACTATTTCGAAAGGATCGTCTCATACAAATATAACATAAACTTTCTTCCGGATTTTATCGTAATCTTTGTACACATAACAGATTCACATAAATTTGTAAGAAAAACAGACAAACGACATTAACTAGTTAAAAATTTGCTAATAACAGGAAACCTGTGCCAGAATCTGCAAAGAGGAGGAAGCAGACAAAACGTACTCCGTGTTGGATCTATTTAGAACGCCACGACTACGGAATATCACGATTCTATTTATTGTTATTTGGTTCGTATCGCTATTAAACAGGTATCAAATAGATTGACGTAAAATCGGAATTGTATCTTGTAAAAATCTCACGAACAGTTTTATATCTTTTGTCTAAAAATACTTCATTTCTGAAGCAAGGAATTTGCTTCTCACATGAAATATGATAGCGTGCTTTTCTTTATCATATGAAATTGTTTTACGAAATATAGGATGGCGATTTCTTTGGTGTTCGATGGTCACGTACGAAACGTCGATAATTTAGGCCTGGACGTGTTTGTTACGTTCACGATTGCTGCAGCAACCGAGCTGCCTGCTGACACGTTCCTCGCGCTCGTTCTTGATCGATGGGGCAGAAGATGGCTGTCGTGTGGTTCCCTCGTCATTTCTGGTATCTTCAGCATCTGGGCTTCTGCCGTTTCCAATAGTTCGTACATTTCGTTTTTATATATTCACCCTTCTATATTACTGATCAATCTTCTAAATAACCTAAGTCGATAATTCTGACTTAATCAGACGAATATTTTTCATTCGTATAACATTGTGCTTTTTGAAAGGAAGAAAATGTATATTTTGGAATATTTATAACATGCAAATGCTTGTAGATTATTTGCTACATTGCTAGAATAGTTTCCAAGCCCTATCATGTATCCGTTGTATAGATATTTTATTTCCCCTTCTACTGCTTTGATCATAAGATCGCTTCGTATTTCCGCATATATCAAAGGGCGTTGGCAATAGTCCTCAAAATGATGGGCTTCAGCGCTCCAGCAGTGCTATATGGCTTTCAGTAGCCGTAATCCATAATACAATCCCTTAGATTCAAATTGGCTAGATTAACGTTTTATAGATAAGAAGCTTATTGCTTGTGCTTAGCTTAGAGCTAAGCACGCTTATATTAAGCTTAGCAAATGCTTGTATCAACTATTGCAGACAACCAGACAAATTACAGACAGATAAAATAATTTCTTCCCTTTTTATTCCTTAAAATTTTCTAAAATTATTTCATGAAAAATTAGAATTAAAAACTAATGCTAAAATTTTTTCTTCAGGTACATATACAGCTTCTCTGGCAATTCTCGGTAGATTTTGGATAAACATTTCATACAATATCGGTCTCCAATATGCGGCTGAAGTATTACCAACTGTGGTTAGAGCTCAGGGTGTAGCTTTGATACATATAATGGGATACGTTGCTAGTATCCTCGCACCCTTCGTAGTCTATCTCAATGTTGTGTCCTCGTTCCTACCTCTTCTTGTGCTGGGCACACTCGAAATTATGGGCGGTCTTCTGACTCTCTTTTTGCCGGAAACATTGAATAAGGATCTTCCGCAGACGCTGCAGGACAGCGAGGATTTTGGAAAAGATCAGAAGATGTGGGATGTACCTTGTATCGGAAGGTAAAATCACATAAAGGAACTTTCGGTCTCCTTTTTTCAAAGATATTCACAGATCTTCAAGCTCGAAGTTCAAGATTCTCAAGCATTCTGTTAGATCTACATCTTCGTGTGCTTTCGTATTACTTTCTTCTTAAAATCTGTTAAATCTCTCAAAAGAAAACTGGACTATCTTCTTTCTTCAAATGCTTTTTAAATCTTTTGAACAGAAGAGAAGGATCGAGTTGGGAAGTTATTCAAATCTTTAAGCGATTGGATTCAATATTTTTAAACGCAATGTTTTGACAGGAAACGCGAGGACGAAGAGACACCACCGGTCGCCATGTTCCGATCATTTCCTAAATGCAGTGCGAGGAATTCGATGAGAGCGTCGCTTCGCGGTGAGCCTTTAAGGAGTAGCATGCTACGGAGATCGAGTATAAAATCGAGGAAAAGCGTAAACTCGATCACAGAGGTCGAAAGGCTGTAGCGAAACGTTCACCACGAAGTACAATATTTGTCGCGTTGATCTCGAGCAAAGAATCTTTATTCTTCCAAAAACGTGCAATACATGTATTAGAGTAAGACAAGTTACTGAATCCGGGAATCTTAAATTCCACCGTCATTAATATTCATTATCACAAAACAGTGGATTTTTATGCAATTATGGGTGATTCGAAGATACGAAAATTTATAGAATGCGTATGACGCAAAATTTTGTAAAATATCCAAAAGTACAGCACTATCGATGATATTTAATGGATAGAAACATACTTTTGCCCAAGTCCTTTCGATTGTATCAAATCTTTCAATTGTATTATTGTATCCACGAAAATATGCATTTGCATAAAGATCCGCAATGCAATTATCATCGCAATTTTTCATCAACAATGATTGATTAAAAATTCAATCATTAGGCGAGCGAATAAAAATTAGAGTAAGAACGTAGGTTAAAGTAATTGTCGTAAATTGTCGTGGGTAGTTAATGTTAAAAATTAGTACTTTCCTTTGTTATAAAAGTTCCTGAAATTGTTCGTACAAAAGCTCCATCTTATAGAATATAGTGCAATAATCGTTATACTAGTAAAATAATAACATCATAAATATACAAAATATATTAACGAGATGAAAATAATATGGACAACGTGGTGTATGGCCACGAGTTTTGTACCTTGATCGATGCCAAGATAACAAATTATTATACAAAACAGTGAAGTATCCACGTCTGACATTAATATTGAGTATTACCATTACTGTAATTTAATTTTTAACCGATCCTGAAAATTCCTTAGAACGTAAAAAATGTAAAATGTTACTGTGCATTTCAAGATTAAATGCACTGTAATTTAGAAACAGTTATGAAGCGGAAACAAATAATTTATTCAGAATAAGAATTCTACGTAATCATGTTAAAAAAAGACGTACTTATAACGCGTTTAAACTCCAAATATGTAAAGACAATAAGGGAAAAAAATTAAACGAAGAATCGTATTTTTTGTAAATTCACACAAGATTTTATCGAAAAAAAAATTAAGATTTTTTGAAGAACGTACAAGACGGAACACGAACAATAAATAAGGGATGTTAAATACAAAAAATAGATTGAAATTTAGATTATGAAATATAAAAAAAATGATATTGCATAATTTACGATTATTTTCGATAGCTTACGTCAGTATGTTGGAGTGTAAACTATAAAATATTCAAAAACTGATACCATTTAGACATAATTTAGAAAAACAATAAATTGCGGAAACCGATAGTTAAAACTCGATACGATCGATACTCAAAAACTCTAATCCTAATAATTACTCAACAATAATAACCGATAATTCATGTTGATTAATGTTTGAACTCCGTTTTTTTTCTGTATGTGTATACAAATTTTGTACAGTTTGATAAAGCGAAATTAAATTATCATCTTTTTGTACTACTTCAAACATTGAGATTTGTCATCTTCAAGGTCGATCACACATATTTTCATATTGCGGAGTTGCAAGGGTAATTAATTTTGCAATCGGTTTTCCTTTGATATAGATGTGAATACAAATAGCCATTGATTGACAATATACCGAAGCAATTCTAGTTTAATTTGAAGTCATCGATCCTTTGATATTTTTGGAAGAATAGTAAAAGTACAGAGAAAACAAGAAAAAATGGCGTTAACTAAAAGATAGCTCCAATGTATCTCATAAATATTATCTATGTATCATTTGTAAGATGTAAGTGACCAAGATATCGAATTATACAAAAATTGTATGTAATGATTAATACTTGAACGTTACTTACATTTATGTACATGAAAATTTGATCTTTTATTAACTAAGTTATTGATCGACAAAATGACTTCCTACATAATTCTCCGCCTGAACTGAAATGCATATTTTTTTTTACGCAAGCCTTATGTGTAGCTAGCAACGAGCAAACAGATTAATTACTTTACACACGGTCGTATCTTGTTTGCTGTAGGCGAGTTCTCTCGTGTAATCAACGAAGTACTCAACTTTAAAGCGATAACAGAAGAACATTATTGTATCGATAAAAATCATGCTTTTTTCAAAGAAATATGTAACTCGTATTTTTTTTAAAGCAACCCTCATAACGTATTGAATAAAATAATCATACATTTTTTTTTGTTCAACATTTGTAAAATACGATATTATCAAGATCACCAAGGAGGTAATCTTCAATTCTTAATGAATATAATAAAAAACATAATTAATGATTGTTTGATGGTTTTATTATTATCTCTATAATACAAAAGCACAACATCGTGTCAACAGTTTATATAGTTCGTATGTTTCTGTAGGAATACACAAATAATAGTTCTCTATCACAACGTAATCTAAAGGGAAAACCCTAACTAAATGACAAAAATATCGGTAATAGCTGGAACTAATGAATGTTAAAAGCAATCAGTATATTCCATACAAACTTCCATCAACACGATTCGTTCTTCATTCTCTCAACACACTAAGACCGCAATCTTTAAACGCTTATAAAACCATAAGCAATCGTGAAGTTTAGAATTCGCTAACTGGGCGTCTCTCAATCCAGTTTTTGATCTTGGGCAGAAGGAGGACCTTTTTCTCCAGCAGCTTCAGATTCTCGTAATTCTCGATCAGATCAGACTTGTACATAAAGTTCAAATAATCGAGCAGAGCAACGAATGTTAAATCAGCCCAAGAGAGAGTACCATCGTAGAAGTAGCCGTCATTTTCCTTCACTTGCTGGTCTAAACGTTCTAAAATGAACGGCAGCGTCTCTTCAGCAGCCTTGCGTTTTGCAGCTTTGACCTTCTCGTCCTCCTCATAGTGGAAGGCGGCAATTTCTGAAAATTTGTTTTCAGTTAAATACTATTCGCTAATGTTATACTAACTTGAATACAGTGTTGTGCGAAATTTAAATGATACTGAAGATAGAATTACAATCCTTTTTAATCCTTTGTCTTGTATTGTTGACATACGTGTATCGTTCGATTAAATCAAATATTAAATCGGATTTCAACTAATAAATACCTGAACAGATATGTACTATCTGTTATCAAGATTCTCATAAGATTTATGCAAAGCAGCACTGGATACTCACTATGACGAATATCATGAATAGTATCAACAGTGGCATCAATATGAAGATTTGCCCAGTCAGTCTTTCCAGCTAAGTCATATTGTTTGGCTAAGTAACGGCAAATAGCTGTAGACTGAGCAACCTTCCTTCTATCAGCTACGAGCATAGGAAGCAGGCCATAAGGAGTCACTAAAAACATACAACTAATAGAATCAAAGATTCTATCGAACAAACAGATTATGATGCTTCTTAAATATCTAGCTTCCTGTTATCTGTTTTGGAAAGATATAATTTAATTTATTGATAATTTATCAGCAAACAAAGGGCATTGTCTCCTTAACAATACCTATTGTTCTCCCACATATCTTATAGAGCAATGGAGAGTAAACAATAATCTCTGTTATACTCTGCATAATTGTGTTCTACTTTATTTAGCTACTTTAGTTAAATTAGGAAAGATGAGATTTAAGAAACAGAACTTCTTTAAATTTTAAGCTTACAGGGCTTTATTTCTGGCCAGACGTCCTTTTTGATACGTTCATCTTCAAATGGAATACTAGCATAGCTGAAGAAGAACGGATTGGTTCTGCCAATGCCGTAACTGGGAAGTAAGTCAATTTATAGAGCGGCATCTTCCTGGAAGTATAATATATACAAAGTAAAAACAAAGAATCATTGATGACAAGAATTATATTATTACAAATTATGAAGTATAAGACAATTTAAGTAAAAAGCATCAACTACTAACTACTCGCATAGCTATTTGTATCTTTATATTTTAATATAGCTTAGATATAAAAAGAATATTATTTTTCGATGTAATAATGTATAAACTTGCGCCGAATATTATAACAAAATATTGCACTTTCTATTTAAGTAGGATAGACATATTACCGGCATTTATCATTTTTCTATAGCAATGAAATTGTTTATAAAAAAGTTTATAAGAAAACTATCAATTAATGCAAACAACGCATTTCAAAATATTAATTACATTCGCGCGATTCGTTATCCCTAGTATTAATTTAACCATATGGTTCTATACACCCAAGACCCTCTAACAGTAATTTAGTACCATTACTAGTCGTATGTACAATGTATGTTTGTATACAACTTTCGTAACTACAAAACATTCAGCAGTGATTATATATTCTTCCAAACATAAGAAACATTTTCTAATTGCATACTTAAATTTATCGATCAATTATGAACATATGATAACATTTATTTCTTTCAACTACTAATTTTCAAATCCTCTGCTGTTCCGTTAATTGAACGACGCGCCGACTTTTCGTACAACTATCTTGTATCTTATCTGTATTATTTAGTTATCAATAAAGAAGAAACATTTTCTAATTGTATATTTAAATTTATCGATCAATTATGAACATGTAATAACATTTATTTCTTTCAACTACTAATTTTTAAATCATCTGCTGTTCGGTTAATTGAAGGATGTCGGCTTTCTGTAGAAGTATTTCATATTTATTATTTAATTATGAATAAGGAAAAAACATACAAAATATAGTTTCTAAACGGTTTATTATTTATAAAGAGAAACTTTGACTCGGGATATATATACTATATATATACTATTTACTTACAATTTTTTTTTAAGACTTCAAAGTCGAAACAAGCACAGGAAATTTCCAAGCCGGTTAACAGAAACTTGAATGAGACAAAAATAACCTTTAGATATCTATATGTTCTTCTTCCCCCCTGTTGCTTCCACGTAACTCTTATCCTATTGGTGGAGCTGTGCTGATATGTGAAATTATGACTACATAAAAACATCCGGAAAGACTCATTGAATGATTTTATAGTTTAAGGTTAACAAATTTCCATAAATTAAAGTTGAAAATTTATGAGAACATGTTTTCTGTAACAAAACTTAGTAAAAACAAACTAGTAAGGTTTATAGATTCTTTAATGATTATGTACGTATCCATAAACTAGTTCGGTAAACATCGTTCGATAAAACGTCGAACAACACACAACATTGAAGCGCGACATTTCAAAATCAAGGACAAATATTGCGAACAAATGATATTAAATTTACAATAATCTCATGTAAGAAAAAATAAAAGGGATAAAAGTAGTACAGAAGATAGAAAAATCTATAAAACTGGTGGCTGGGAAATAGAAAATATATAAATTTATGTTATTAGAGTTTAGTACTTCTGTCGATCAATGTGTTACGACCGTTCGCGGAGAGACGCAGTCGCAGTAGCGAGAGGCGTAAATTCTCGCTACGATTCGGTGAATCGACGCCGCGAAGTAGTCGTTCCCCTGTTTCGGTTAAGATAAGAGGTGGTTAAATGAATATGACACAGTATAGTAAGTTATATTTCACCGTTTATTCCAACAACTTATAACGAAGGCAGTTACGCTGGTGCGTATGTACGAGATGAATGAGTGACTGATCTGTGGGTGTGTCCTACCCGGTGGAAGGATATTGACCGTTCGAAGGATGTGAAATCAGAACTGTCTTGGGAGACGATGCTGTCTCGGAGGAAAGCTAAGGATGGGTGTGTCTAGCGCACGGGACCATACGGATTTGTTGGTGACGATTTTAGTTAGGATTTTAGTTCAAGCTGAGTTGACCGTGATTCAATTCACGAATATCGGAGAGGAAAAGTCGTAATTCACAATATTACACACAATAATACCTTCACATAAAGGAACACAGCTCAGATGAGACTTTTTATAGTTAAACTTTTAACGTACTCATAGAAACGAAATTTTTTCTTTAAATAGAACTGTTACATTTTACGACACGTATAACATCGAACATTTACCAACATAGCGATGCCAGCGTACATATATATATACTGGTGTACTGGTCATCTTTTTTCCACACGTTTTTAGCTTTTTAGCTGTTTGTGAATGGGCGCCTAATCAGCCAATCAGAAATGGCCGGTATTCTATGAATCCTTTTCTTCAATGCTCGAAGAGCTGGATATTTATCCAAAGCTGGTGCCCCAAACATATACTCGAAATTTTCAAGGGCCGCTGCAAACACGAAGTCCGCCCACGTCGTCTGAAAAAAGGTTTGTATACATTTATTTTGTACCTCCTCTATTAAACAATTTTTTTAATTTACCTTGAAAAATGTGAAAAATCGAACTCTTAACTAAAGATCACTAGCTTTTTAGGAAGAATTTGGATTTTTATTTTATTGTCAGAATTTAATGGATAATTTTAGAAACTTCAACCTTTGGAGGTATTTGTTAATTAAAAATGACAAAACTGGTATTATGTAAAAAAGAGTAATGTGTATCCTGAATCAATGTCGAATGGAAATTAGACAGTTCTATAAAAATAATCCTTCTCACGATTCCACAACTTCATAGCTTAATTAAATACAATTCTTCGGCAATATAATTACAAATACATTTACAGGAATTGTGTAATATGATAAATATCTCGTTAAAGAAATTGAAATCGTAAACTGTAGATTCTAGTATTCTTTCACTTTCATGTTTCCTATGAGCCCTTCAATCGCTAAATATTTTGCAATGAAACACGTATTATTAAACAACATAATCATACTAAATTAATTTAATGTGACTATTTATTATTGTTATATAATAACACAGTGATGAAAGAAATAAACTGGTCAAGTAATCTAAGGGACGATAATACGTATCTATGTCAGTGACAGTGAGAAAAATTCAGATATCTGTACTTAAGTGATTACACTTATAAGTATCATTATATATTATATAAATATGATATTTCGAATGGTATCATTTATCACTCATTAAACAAGAGTGTCATATCCAGAGAAATGATTTTACATATCTTAATCTTTGCTTTGATTACGATAGTAATAATTTCTATCAAACTTGATGAGGAAGATACATGAATAATTATCTAAAAGCTGAAAATCTTGGCAAATTCATTTGTACATAAACTAACAGGAGTGAATTTTAAAGATACACTCTGCTCTCAACAATTAAAGCTGTCTTGTCGCAACAAAGTTTCAATAATTTTTTATGGACAACATGGCCCAGTTTGCACAAAGACTAAAAATTTTAACATTAAATTTGGATAAAAAATCTTACGGTAGAAGGAATGATATATCCTTTATTTTTGCCAATAATCTGGTCGAATTTAGTCAAGTAAAATGGTATTGTTTCGTTCAAAAGTTGATTCTTCCTCGCTTCCTTCTTTTCAGGATTCTCCTCCATGCGATAGTAGCAGATATCTGAAACGTATATGAAACCAACCGTTACGTTCATTTGTGTTTTTCCCCCCAAACGAAGAGAAAATAAGTTGTGAAAGAAGGAGGAGTCTCTCATAGTTCCTACAATTTCTTCATTCTCTTTGCTTTCTTCAATATTGCCTCAACAAGTTCCTGTGGTCACGATACTTGAAATATATACAATGTTACCAGCGTGGAAATTGTCTTGGAAACTTGGAAAATCTTTCAAGAGGAACGACATTGCTAACTGAGATTCGAGAAAGGAAAGGTAAGTAAATCCTTGCTTCTACTTAGAGCTTTTTTATTTACTTCTGACGAGTAAAGTACTGTTATTAAAATTTGATTGAAAGTACCAAGAATGTCGAGATATAAACAACCATTTGTGGAAAGGTCAGGAGAAGCAGAATTATCGAATAAACGTTATATAACTCTTAGTGATTAAGTAAGAGAAGAGAAACGAGAAAAAAGTCTTTTATCTAGGTCTTAATAAAGTATACTATATTTATCTAATTGTATACTTAAATTTATCGATCAATTATGAACATGTAATAACATTTATTTCTTTCAACTACTAATTTTTAAATCATCTGCTGTTCGGTTAATTGAAGGATGTCGGCTTTCTGTAGAAGTATTTCATATTTATTATTTAATTATGAATAAGGAAAAAACATACAAAATATAGTTTCTAAACGGTTTATTATTTATAAAGAGAAACTTTGACTCGGGATATATATACTATATATATACTATTTACTTACAATTTTTTTTTTTAAGACTTCAAAGTCGAAACAAGCACAGGAAATTTCCAAGCCGGTTAACAGAAACTTGAATGAGACAAAAATAACCTTTAGATATCTATATGTTCTTCTTCCCCCCTGTTGCTTCCACGTAACTCTTATCCTATTGGTGGAGCTGTGCTGATATGTGAAATTATGACTACATAAAAACATCCGGAAAGACTCATTGAATGATTTTATAGTTTAAGGTTAACAAATTTCCATAAATTAAAGTTGAAAATTTATGAGAACATGTTTTCTGTAACAAAACTTAGTAAAAACAAACTAGTAAGGTTTATAGATTCTTTAATGATTATGTACGTATCCATAAACTAGTTCGGTAAACATCGTTCGATAAAACGTCGAACAACACACAACATTGAAGCGCGACATTTCAAAATCAAGGACAAATATTGCGAACAAATGATATTAAATTTACAATAATCTCATGTAAGAAAAAATAAAAGGGATAAAAGTAGTACAGAAGATAGAAAAATCTATAAAACTGGTGGCTGGGAAATAGAAAATATATAAATTTATGTTATTAGAGTTTAGTACTTCTGTCGATCAATGTGTTACGACCGTTCGCGGAGAGACGCAGTCGCAGTAGCGAGAGGCGTAAATTCTCGCTACGATTCGGTGAATCGACGCCGCGAAGTAGTCGTTCCCCTGTTTCGGTTAAGATAAGAGGTGGTTAAATGAATATGACACAGTATAGTAAGTTATATTTCACCTTTTATTCCAACAACTTATAACGAAGGCAGTTACGCTGGTGCGTATGTACGAGATTTTTTTTTTTTTATTTATTTGTTGAAATTACAATCAATTCTCGCGTTGAGAATATGTACGAGATGAATGAGTGACTGATCTGTGGGTGTGTCCTACCCGGTGGAAGGATATTGACCGTTCGAAGGATGTGAAATCAGAACTGTCTTGGGAGACGATGCTGTCTCGGAGGAAAGCTAAGGATGGGTGTGTCTAGCGCACGGGACCATACGGATTTGTTGGTGACGATTTTAGTTAGGAGAGTGAAGGAAGTGGCTTCGTTGTTAATTGGTTAACGAAGGGTCTTAACCGCCCTCGAGAGAAAGTGGTTAGTGGGAGGAAAGTTGCAGCATACGTGAGAAAAACTAACTTTCCCTTGTCCAGTCGGGGTAGACAATAGTCTTTAGAAATTCTTCGGAAACAGACGTTTGTTTGGTTTGAAGGACCTTTTCTAGGAAATCTATGAGATTTATGGAAGGTACTTGAAACTATGGAGGATACGCTGCGAGTATCCGGTGACATCTGGTTGCCATATTGCTCGCGGTGCGACGTAACAAAATGGAATAGAAAGATTATACCACAGACGAAATTATACCTTATACTTTATTATACTTTATACATTATTATACTTTATACTTTATTATTACATTACATCAATTGACATCTTTGGAATTACAACGATTCGATACACATTTTAACGTTTTAAACGTTTTAACGTTTAACACTCTAACATTCAGTTAGAACTTTGTATTGATTAGAGATATTGTAACGACCAGAAATATCGATACATATATCAATACTTTTACCTCGAAATTCGTAGATTCGTACTCTTCATTGTCCATACAAATTGTGTCATATATGTCCAAACCAAATTTAATTTCCAATTTAAAACCAAAATTCTTTTTCGAAAATGGCACTTCCAATTCTTCTTATTCTCACTATTTAATTGCTAGCCGTATCAAGTAACAACGAAAAAAATAATAATATCTAAACGTTAAGCAGGTCCATATTTTGGGGGATACAATTAAAAAAGTAAATCGTCGGTGGAATATTGTTTCATCTATCAAGAATTTTGGAAGATATAATTAGAAAGGGTAGAAAATTGTACTCCTTATCGAGCATTTTTTAAAATATAATTGAGAAAGTGGAATCTGGATAGAAAATTGTTTTACCTACGAAGCATTATAAAAAGTAAGTTTAATAAAACTATACCTTGGATATTTCATATATTTTTTCATATTATACGCATTCGTTAAAATTTTACACTCCCAAACATCCTGCTATACTTGCACAAAAAAGCGCAGTCTAGTAATATCCCCCTCACTGCTCCTCGCATTTTCTTTCTAATCATCTCTCGTTCGCTTTTCCTGATATTATTCTCAGCGTAAGTTCAGAGTGGCGGTTTTTAAACTCAGGAACGCGCGGCTGTTCGTTAAATGAAATATCAAACGTAAGAATTGCCGCAGTCTTAACGCGAGATAATTCATTTCGTGGCACAGAGCGCACGTCGTTGAATATTAATTCATATCTCATATAAGTTGCGAATAAAAAAAGCAGATAAAAGAGGACAAAAATCCGATAATTACCGCGAATCTTTACGCAATTTCAAGAAATACAAAAGAAATTTGTTTGTAAGCATGCTACTAAGTATTATTAGAAGTACTGTACTTTCGATATTTTACATATTCTTGCATATTTTCTACATTTTTCTGTATTTTTGTATCCTTAAACTTTCCGTAAACGCGTAAACGTCTGCGTTCTGACAATGACAAGGAAGATTCTACTGATAAAAATAAAGCATCGAATTTCACCGAACTCTCAGAAATGTAATTCTCAGATCACATAAATTAAAAAGAAAGAACAAAAGAAAATACAAATATATATATATACATACGTAGCCACAAATCAATTTGGATCACGACAGATAAAATAGGTAGCAATAATGTCTCCACGAACATTATCATAATTTATTGGAATTTACATAAAAGCCAAAGAATGCTATTGTTTCAATGACACGGCGTTTTGTCGAGTTAGATAAATATGAATTGTGTGTTTGAACAAGTGTTCGGTCGTGTTTCACGCGACGAAAAAGGAAATCACAAGACAAGGTGTCGCCTCGTTGGAAGCAACAAATCGCAATACGAGGGTGGAAATTGGGTGACACCGGGAGGATTACGAGGGATGAGAAATCTGTCGAGAGCGTGAAAGGCTCGCGGTCACCGGGTTTCTCCAGTTCTGTCGCTTTTAACGCCGAGTTCTTCCGCTTCGAGGATAGAAGCTGCGAAATATCGAGGCCATTGTCCAAAGATTTTCAAGAATATCCGATGCAACGTCTTGAAATTTACGAGAGCAAGTCTGATAAATTCTTATCTCTGGTCCATTCGTGGCCAACTTTTTAATACCCTCGTAACTTGTAACGACAAATAAAAATATTGGTACAGGCCAATTTTTTTTGGATAAAATCTTGTGTGAATTTACGATTCTTCGTTTAATTTTTTTCCCTTATTGTCTTTACATATTTGGAGTTTAAACGCGTTATAAGTACGTTTTTTTTTTAACATGATTACGTAGAATTCTTATTCTGAATAAATTATTTGTTTCCGCTTCATAACTGTTTCTAAATTACAGTGCATTTAATCTTGAAATGCACAGTAACATTTTATACTTTTTACGTTCTAAGGAATTTTCAGGATCGGTTAAAAATTAAATTACAGTAATGGTAATACTCAATATTAATGTCAGACGTGGATACTTCACTGTTTCGTATAATAATTTGTTATCTTGGCATCGATCAAGGTATTTAATATACAAAGCGTACAGATTAATAAGAATTTTAATTAATCCTTCTTCTATAGTATTCACCGTTCTTTTCGAGCTCGTACCAATTCAAATAGACTTTCGAATAGATTTCAAAGATTTGTCTGTTCAAATAAAACGCGATCTTTTTTATTTCCCTATCAGTCGTCCCGTTACTGTTCCGTTGTTTCCAACAGATTGCAGATTCGTTTAAAAAACATTTGTAACGAAAAACAAACCCACTCGCAGAAATGTTATTCAATATCGCATTTATAACTTTCATAGACATCCTCCTCTCATTGCTATCATTGTAAACAGATTGAAACTTCGTTTGCAAACACTCGCGATTAAAAAAAAAAAAAGAAGAATTAATCTTAAACAATTTTATCTTGTGTTCCATTTATAATTTTCATAATTGTCTTCCCGACGTTGTATCATTTTAAATGGCTTTTTTCTATCCATCTATGTTGCAGCGAGATCAACGGTCCTAATTACTAAATTGCACGATGTGTTCATACAAATTCACTTTTTATGAACGCGATGAAACGAAATGAAACCTAAGTAGAGATTTGTTTTCTCATCAAGTATAACGAGTTTTATACTTTGGATAGATTGCCTCGTTGTGAGAAGGTCTTAATCGTTTATAATTGCGATTAAGTAATTGCAATAAGTCATATTTTTAAGAAACGTTCTCACATGCTGTCACACACTCTAATTAGAAAAGGATCATGAAACATTCGGTTTATGATATTATTTGTTTGTAAATCTTCCTGCTTCCGGAAACTTTTTTAAATATGAAAATATTTATATACAAAATTAAATATTTTTTTCAATATCAACACTTCTTGCGTTTATGTTGTCCTAGTCAGAATTATATTATTTCGTGTATCCTGTTGCTTTTGTTAAGGAAATTCGAGGATTTGGGAATACAAATTATTGACTATATTTCCCATACAACAGTTATACATCTATATTCCTCTCTAAGAACGTCTTGCACGCACGCTGGTTGCCAACCGACTAGCCTAGATTCTTCTAACATCTGGCAACAGTCTTTTGTCTCCACTGAGTCCTTGACGCCCTCTAACCCTTACACACACACTCTCATGTACAGTGTAAATGTATCACTTCCCTAACACGCCTCCTTACATTTATACTGTACACTTAATTTTATTTACATACTTGTCGAATTAACAAAATATTTAACATTTATCGCATTCTTTACATTTCTCTTATTTTACATTCATCCATGACCTAAACCTTTCAAATTTCTCTCTACACAGTGCCTTCGTAAAAATATCCGCAGTGTTTTCTTCTGTACTTACTTTTATTATGTTTATCTTATTTTCCTTTACGTACTCGTGAACGTAGTGGTAATGAACTTCGATGTGTTTAGAATTTTTTGTAAAAGTTCCGTATTTTGCTATACTCATTACTCCAGAGTTATCCTCATAGATTTTTACAGGGTTATCGTCTACATTTACATCGAAGATTTTCATTAGTTCTCTGATAGTCATTACTTCGCTCACCGCTTCCGATAGAGCTACATACTCTGCATACGTCGAGGCTTTTGTCACACACCTTTGTTTTTTAGACTTCCATCCAATTACATTTCCATACAATCTAATTACATACCCAGAAGTCGATTTCCTATCTATATGATCTCCTGCCCAATCAGCGTCCACATAACAATCTATCGTTTCGCACTTTTCATTTCTTTTATAATGTAGCCCTAAATCTCTAGTCCGGTACAAATATTTCAATATTCGCAAGGCATATTTAAAATGTGTCTCGTTACAACAATCTTGAAATCTACTCAGATAATTCACACTATAACTTATATCGGGTCTGGTATTTACACTAATATACAGCAATGCGCCAATTAAATTCTTGTATCCAATGTCCTCTCTATTTATCTCAGCTTTTTCAATTTTTAAGTTGATCTCCATAGGTGTACAGTACAATTTGCTGTTATGTAATTTATATTTGTTTGCTAATGATTCTATGTATTTCTTTTGGCTTAATCTCATTTCATTTTTTAAATAATCATACTCTATATTTATTCCAAGATATTCTTTTACTTCACCTAAATCTTTCATTTCAAATTTATCAGTTAATAATTTTTTTTTTACACTTTGTATCTTCCCTTTGTTTTTACTACAAATCAACAAATCGTCTACGTATATTAACAAATAAACAACATTTTCTCCCTCTCCATAAGTATATAGGCACAGCTCTATATTGTTCTTTTTAAAACCTAATCTCGTCACATACTTATCAAAACACTCATACCAGTCCCTCGGACTTTCTTTTAACCCATAAAGCGCTTTCGATAATTTACAAACTCTATTCGTTCCGTCCGCATATCCCTTTGGTTGATTTACATATACCTCCGAGGTTACTTCACCATTTAAAAAGGCAGTTTCTACATCCATTTGCTCAATTATTAATCCATTTTGACAACAATATGATAGCAATATCTTAAAGGTCTGATTACTCGCCACTGGAGAATATATGTCATCGGCTACGTTTCTTTGTTGAAATCCCCTTACCACTAATCTAGCCTTATACCTGTCCTCTGATTTTTTCGTGTAAACCCATTTTACATCTAATACTTCTTTGCCTTTTACCCTTTCTACCCATTTCCAAGTTTTATTCTTATAGAGACATTCTATTTCCTTATCCATAGCCTGTTTCCAAACTTCATTATTTTCGCAACAAATCGCCTCCTCAAATGTACGAGGGATATCTACTTTACAATAATTTGCATGAATCTCGCAAATATTTTCCTTTTCTGGATACCTTACTGGAGTTTTCTTAATACGTGTAGATCTCCTAGGAGTGTTTGAGCTTTCAATACTACTATTATTTTCATCTTTCCTACCTTCTAACTCTTCCTTATCCATACCATCCAATGAATAGTTATCTTCGCTATCATTTCTATCTGCCTCTAATGAATTTTCCTCAAAACCGATACATTTAGTGTCTGTCTCTATGACCTCTACATGTCTAGCTATTGTTATTTTCCCACCTAATAAGACTCTGTATCCAACTTCACTATATCCTAATAGAATTCCCATATCTGCCTTCTAGTCCCATTTGGAAACTCTTTTTTGTTCTGGCTTTCTTACAAAAACTTTACTTCCATATAGATGTAGATTTTTAACACTTGGTTTTCTCCCGAAGAATATTTCAAAAGGTGTCTTTCTTTCTATAGTATTCGCTAATATTCGATTTTTCAAGTATGCCGCTGTACAAACTATTTCCGGCCAGTACCTTTTATGTACTTTCGCTTCCGCTAACAAGCAACGCGCCATGTCCATCACTGTTCTATTATACCTTTCCGCTGTCCCGTTTAATTCATGTACGTATGTTGGGCAATTATTTATTCTTATACCTTTATCCCTAGCAAATTTATAAATTCGATTATTTAAATATTCTTTACCATTATCGCATCTTAATATTTTTAACCTCTTGCCCGTTAAATTTTCGGCTTCATTTACGAACTGTACGAAAGAATCAAAGACCTCATCTTTTGATTTTATACAATAGATCCTAGCTATTTTACTATAATCATCGATAAATGAAATGAAATATTTTTCTCCATTGAATCCGGTGGTCTTAAAGGGACCACATACGTCCGTATGAATAACTTCCATTATTTCCCTAGCCTTAGTTCGATTATTTTTGAAAGGTAAGTTATGCATTTTGCTTTCTATACACACCCTACATTTCAAAAGTTCCTTTTCAAATTCATTCGGTATGCCAGTCACTAGCTGCTCTTTACCCAAAATCTCTAAATATTTAAAATCTACGTGTCCTAGCATCCTATGCCATCTTTCCTTTTTACTCATACCACTACGTTCGGCGCTGTTTACTAAGTGCTTCTTCCCTTTCAATATACTTTTTATTCTATATGTCCCATTTTCTTTGAACGCTACAGCTGTAAGTTTATTATCCTCATCTATTACTTTCGCAATATTTCCTTTGGAAATAACCGTATTCTTATTGTCTGTTAATTTACCTAAACTAATCAAATTTGCGGACATTTCTTTCGCGTAAAATACTTTCCTCATATTTATTTTATTTTGTTTTCCGAATGCTTCAAAATAACTTATAACATTCCCAACTTTTGTCGCTTTTATCGGTCTATTATCGCCTAAATATATATTTACCGGTTCTTTTAGGTCGATAGATTTATCGAAATAATTTATATTATTAATTATGTGATCAGTACAACCGCTATCTAATAGCCACACTATTTCGTTCTTACTTATCTCATTCGTCTCACTGCTGTTTGCTGCGTGCGCCGTTGCTATCCATATGCCTGCTCTTGAGTTTCCATGCTCGCCCGTGCCGGTTGTTGATTGACGATGAAAGTTTCCACGTCCTCTGCTCGTATTGCCTTTGTTCCCTCTTCCTCTGTTTCGACCACGTGTTGGCCCATGCCAATAGCCGTTACTGCTTTCCGCTTGGACGCCATTTTGACACTCTCTCGCAAAGTGTCCTAATCTTCCACATTTGAAGCATCCTTCCTTTTTTGCAGAAAAGGCGTTGGTTTGCCTTTCTCCTCGATTGGATTTATTTTTCTTCTCTGCTACCTCTATTTTATTTTTTACATACGCTACCGTTTGATCCTCTTCTTTCAATGCGTCTATTATGTCCGCTATGTAGCTGTATTCTTCGGGTAACGTATTCAGCATGTAATTCAGCTTTTCCCTCTCACTTACTTGTGCGCCCGAACTTTTTAATTCATTTATTAATTTTTCGAAATCGTTAAAGAATGATGCTGAATCACTGTAGTTCTCCAGTCTTATGTTTTCCAATCTCCTTCTGCATACGATCTGCAGTGCCGTCGACTCTTTCAAGTACATTTCATCGAACCTTTTTATTATATCATACGCCGTTTTTCCTTCCCTAACATACTCCAATTGTCTGTTCGATATTGCACTATAAATTATATTAATCGCCTTCAAATCCTTTTTTTTTTCTTTTCTTACTCAAGCGTTCCTACGTGCTCGAAGTATATTTTTTTTTCTGAAAGTTTTTTTTTTCTTTACTGAAAACTCACTCGCAAGATCGTAACCACGCACTAAATATCTTGCAAAACTAGTAACCACGCTCTGCTACCATGTTAAGGAAATTCGAGGATTTGGGAATACAAATTATTGACTATATTTCCCATACAACAGTTATACATCTATATTCCTCTCTAAGAACGTCTTGCACGCACGCTGGTTGCCAACCGACTAGCCTAGATTCTTCTAACATCTGGCAACAGTCTTTTGTCTCCACTGAGTCCTTGACGCCCTCTAACCCTTCACACACACTCTCATGTACAGTGTAAATGTATCACTTCCCTAACAGCTTTTTATATGATAGTCCTCCAGTTGGCCGCGGATTCGTTATCAAGCCTGAGGCCCTCGTCACTAGTGTCACTATCGACAATAAAGGTACCCCACCCGCGACCGGACGATGGAGAACTCCAACACGGAATCGCAATCTCCCGCGAGCCCTGCCCGGGAGGGCGCCTCGAGCTCGGACTCGGAATGTGACTCGAGCTCGGATTCGGATTCAGACTCGACATCAGAAGTGGCATCCGAACACACGTTGTCGGCACGGGATCGTAAGAGTATCGTGCGCGCACTAAGGCGGTCGCTAGGGAAGAAGAAGAGGAAGAAGAAGAAGAAGAAGAAGAAGAAGAAGAAAGGACACCGGGCAACCTGGGTATCGCTGCCGCGCTTCAACCCCGAAGCCGCGGACGCAGATCCAGCCGACTGTGCACAGCCGTCGGCCTGCTCATGAGGGACCACCGCCTGAAAAACAGCGCACTGTATTCTGCCCTAAACCGTGCCCTAGAGGGTCCGGCAGCGTATTGGCTTACGCAGATAATGAACGGCGACGAGCTCACCTGGCCAGATTTTAAGGAACAATTCGCCGCGCACTTCGGTGGCCAAGAAGTAGCAGCCGCGTCGCTAATCAAGGTAGCCGAGGAACTACCGCGGGACGGCGAAACACCAGGAGCGTACGGAAATCGTATCATCACCCTCCTGGGGTCGAAGTGGCGAAATTCAACCAGGGAAGAGGTACTCGCCGCCACCGCCCTCCATCTGCTGGGCTCGCGCGATGAACGTTTTAAACGATTAGCGCTCACGAGTGACATCACGTCGGTGAAACAATTCCAAAGAGAAATGAAGCCCTTCCTATACACGGAGTGGCCAACGCCCCCGCCGTGGAGGTCATTAGCGAGCTCCGGAAACAAACGAGGCAGGTCACCCGCCCCCTGGACCAGGTGTGGCCACTGCGGTATTTACGGACATCCGACATTCGAATGCCGCAAGAGGGCGAAGTGGTAACCGAAAGAGGACCCCCGACGCCCGGAGGAAAGCCGACCGGCTGCACCACCAAAAGCGTTGTGCTTTCACTGCCACATGCCGGGACACATCGCGTCTCGCTGTCCATCGCGGCGAGAAGAAAAACATTGCCCCGAGGACGAGCGCCGGGTCGATGCCTGCGTGGTGGAAGCCCCGACGGGTAGACTAAGCCAGCAGGCCACACACGAGGACGTGTAAGTGTCAGGATGGCCGAGTCGGAGACGAAAGGACGCCGGGGCCCCTGTGGAACTTCAGGACAACACCCTAACCTTGCAAACCTAGAGCCTAATATAGCCATAACGAAACAATCGCAAGTATCCAAACCGATAGCAATCGTACGTCGATCGGAGGATCGTGTGTACTGAGACACTCGACCGGAGTCTTGTTTCGGTGGCGTCGTTGGGATGACGAGCAGTCTTGCTAGAGAGCTGATCGGTGAAGGAAGTCGAGTGCCTTACGAGCAGGGAGTGGTGCACGTGTGAGTTAGAGCAAGGGAACCTGTCCTCCCGTTGGTCACGGATTCGTTATCAAGCCTGAGGCCCTCGTCGCTAGTGTAACTATCGACAATAAAGGTACCCCACGCGCTACCGGACGATGGAGAACTTCAACGCAGAACCGCTACCGCCCGCGAGCTCTCCCCGGGAGGGCGCCTCGAGCTCGGACTCGGAGATTCAGACTCGACATATATATTATTATATATATTATATATACTATTATATCTATATAATATATGTATTTATATCTATAAATATACGTATAAATATATCTATTTAAAAAAATAAAGTTGACCTTCATATATCGCCAATAATATCGCGTGCGTATAAAGAAACTAATTACATTTAATTCTTTTTTTACATTTATTTATTTTTTATTATTATTTTTTTCACAACTAATTACATTTAATTATTACATTTACATACATTTAACTATTATTACATGCATTTACATACATTTAATTATTATTTTTTTCATAATTATATCTCGTTTGAAATATTTTTCGACATAATTAATTGTTTCAAAAACACATATTCCAGCCTTCTAAATGATTTATTTTGCGTATTATACGAATTATTCCATCTATAAATAAATTGTTCTCTATACACACAAACACGCACACAGTCTGTTAATTACACGAGTTAATTGTATCATTTTTCTCAATAAGTTGACAGAGCAAGGAAAATGAGCGACGAACCTACCTACAAACTAATCTACTTCAATGCCCGTGGTCGTGCCGAACATATACGGTACATATTTGCATATACTGGCATTGAGTATACCGACGAGAGGATCCCCGAAGAACTCTGGCCTGAATACAAGGATTGTAAGCGTGAAGAATCGATTTTTACTTTCATCGTTCAACTCTCAGGTATCTACCATTTACTCAAACTTTTCTGTACATAAAACTTTCGTTTCACGTGCAGGCTAAACTTACTTAAAGTAAAATTTCATACGGAATAAAGTCGAACTTTTCATTAAGTTTTGCTTCCGTAATATCGTGTTTATCGAATACCAACTTAATTCACTTACGATTCTCGAATTTTTGTATTGCAATCTTTATTGTTTTCAATGAATCGAAGCATTTCGAATATTTTGAGAAAACCGTAAATAGGTGACTTAAAATAGGAATACAAAAATACTTCTACGTTTCTCGTTAATTTAAAAACTTTTTAGGACTTGTCGGAAAAAAAGGATAAAAAATTGAAATCAGTTCGGAAATGAACAAGAACATAGCTAAAAAGTCGAAAGAACAAAGCAGACATAAAATTCGATCTTCCGTTGCGACATTTCTATCGTAAATAGTATAATAAAAGTTTTACGCAACATAGTCTTCGATATAATCTTATATGTCGCTTGCAGATAGAGAAACCAAAAATCAACGTAAGTGTAAATCAATCCTGTCGGTGTAAAACACAAAATTACGTTCGCAAGAGACATTCGATTTATATTCCTTGCATTTCAATTTTCATTACAAGAACCGTGTACATTTTCTAATATTTTTTCCGTGTCTGGTATTATGCGACGTGAATTTTTTATTCGCAGTTGTAAGTCCACTATCATTGCATAAGGTCTTCCCGCAAAACGATACTGATCGTTCCTCGTACATTCAGTACACCGCATCGGACAGATTCGTTCCTTTCCGTGAGAATTACAAATTTTATACTCGATCTTTTATCCTTGATTTTAAAAACTTTAGGTTCTTCCCAACAGTCAAAAACACGCGACACCTTGTCCATCGTAATCGTAAGAAAAGAAAAAAAGGAGAAAGAAGACATTTCTGTATTTCTTTACTAGGCCATGTTCATTAAAACCGAAATGATTTCGATTCATTTATTCACAAGAACGCAACGGCCTCGGAAGCTGTGTTGTGATTTCCTATCGATCTTTTCCCTCTACACAGTGTTCATATGAGCCATGTTTGTTCTTAGCAATGCCTTATAAAATGCTGCCTGTGCTGGAGATAGACGGGAAACCGGTAGCGCAGAGTAACGCTGTGGCGCGATACTTGGCGAAGAAGTACGATCTAATGGGAAGGAACGAATGGGATGCGATGATATGCGACGTGCTCGTCGATGCTCTTGGAGATTTGAAGCAAGGTGAGTAACTGATGAGATGACTTTGCATTTGTCTCACCAGAGAGACAGACGTTCAAGAATTCATTGTGAAAAGACGAGTACAAACAAGATACGTATGTCTTTCCGTTAAGCGAATGTTACAGTTTGTTTGCAAAAGTCAGTTTTTAGATTATAGAATCGTAGATAGAATTTAGAGGATAGAAACTTTTAGTAGTCACTTTTAGTTTAGTAAAGTCTTATCGACAATAAGCAGACTACGTTATGATACAACGATTCCAACTGAAGATTTCTATCGACATCACGAATTCGATGGCTTCCAAATTTTCTTCTCTGCAATCTCAGACGCTCAACTCGAAAGAATCTTTTAGATCCCCCGACAAACACTCGACTCAGGTTATCTATTATCGTAATCTTCCTACGGGATTTTTTTAACTGCGTTGCGTTAACGAATAACGGGATAACATCGCGTTTCTCTCAACGCCTTTCAACGTTCTACAACTTTTATTCTTTGCAAATCCCTGTCTCTATATGATAAACGCTGGTTATCCGCGGAATTTACGATTCCAATTTCTTTAACGAGATATTTATCATATTACACAATTCCTGTAAATGTATTTGTAATTATATCGCCGAAGAATTGTATTTAATTAAGCTATGAAGTTGTGGAATCGTGAGAAGGATTATTTTTATAGAACTGTCTAATTTCCATTCGACATTGATTCAGGATACACATTACTCTTTTTTACATAATACCAGTTTTGTCATTTTTAATTAACAAATATCTCCAAAGGTTGAAGTTTCTAAAATTATCCATTAAATTCTGACAATAAAATAAAAATCCAAATTCTTCCTAAAAAGCTAGTGATCTTTAGTTAAGAGTTCGATTTTTCACATTTTTCAAGGTAAATTAAAAAAATTGTTTAATAGAGGAGGTACAAAATAAATGTATACAAACCTTTTTTCAGACGACATGGGCGGACTTCGTGTTTGCAGCGGCCCTTGAAAATTTCGAGTATATGTTTGGGGCATCAGCTTTGGATAAATATCCAGCTCTTCGAGCATTGAAGAAAAGGATTCATAGAATACCGGCTATTTCTGATTGGCTGATTAGGCGCCATACACAAACAGCTAAAAAGCTAAAAACGTGTGGAAAAAAGATGACCAGTACACCACTGCATATATGTAGTATCGTGGACGAAAGGCCTAAGAAATATCGGGCGAACTATGAACAATGTCGCGAGAGCCGAGGCGCCATCGGGCCCATCAATGTGTCATGGGTCTTTTCAAGTGCATAGTTTCGTGGAAAAGACCTACGTGACCCTGGCTACGAGCGTCTGCAGAACACGTGTGCGGCGGGCCTAGGAAAAAGGCAATAGAATGCGACAACGGCCAGAGTGTGAGTCGAGAAACAGAGTGTGAGTCGAGGAGCCGAGTGCGAGTTGAGCGGAGACAGAGTTTGGGAGTGGCGTTGCCGAGAGAGTGTTGATTGCGTTTTGGTAAAAGTCGAGTCGCTATCTAGTTATTTAGTTGCGCTGTTTTCTATACGTTTGGCGTGAATAGTTCAGGTTGAACAACAATCGTCTTTTTCTGTCTGATTAACATCTCTATTGTCCACTCCTTGTAAATACATTATATCACGATATTACATATTTTTGGGGGCTCGTCCGGGATTGGACAAGACAGAAAACGAAACGGTTTAACAGAGCTATTCGAGCTAGTTGTGAATTTACCGGTACGCGGTGCGGTAAAAGACGATATCGTTGACTGTTTAAGTTTGTGTAGTGTGAAAAATGGCAAACGTTGGGGGCGAACGATTGTCGGGTGAAGAGGGTTCGACGCTGGAGGAGCTGAGGAGTAAGCTCGCGCGTATGAACCTCCCTATATCGGGTGCGAGGTCAGTGCTGATTGCAAGGCTGAATCGGGCGTGTAGGGCTGGACAATCGTATCCTAAGGGATCGACGGGCGGTGAAGAGCTAACCGGTCAACGAGATTTAGGAAACGTACAGAGAGCTGAGCGTGATTGTAACGAAGATGAAGATGTTGAAAAAATGAATACGAAGGAGTTGAAGGAGCGCCTCGCTAGTTTAGGTTTAAAAACGGCGGGCAGAAAAGTAGAATTACGCGCACGGCTACAAGCGGCCATGGATGGTAACGACATATCGTCGGAAGAAGAAAGCGACGACGAAAGTGAGGATGAAGATGACAAGAAAAACGCAAGAGGATACAAGAGAGATACGCGAAGGGTGTGAGGCGAATGAAAAGAGAGTGTGAGTGTTTGCGTTTCGTCCCGGGACTACCGGTGGACTCGTCAGTAAGGCTATGCCCGGTAGTCCCTGCCTTAGACGTAGAGGGAGTCTCGCTAGGTGCGGTATTTATATCAATCGCTCGTATATTCGACCGCTAGCGAGTTAGACAGACAGACTCGTTGTCGTCGTAGCCCTCTAGTGTTGGCGGTTGGTACCCGCGGATCGCCCGGGAGGTGTTGCGCCGCGTTGATGCCTCGACCTGTCGGCGTCCTGTTGATACCGATCCGCCACAGGTGTATCAGGACCGTGATGAATATTGTCGAAGGGCATGTGTTGGTTCGACACTGAGTTTTAGAGACGTCGAAGATGCATTAGAGTCGTTTAGTGGCAACAAAGGTGAAAATGTCGAACGATGGTTCGAGTCGTTCGAGGAAGTCGCTGATACGTGCATGTGGTCGGATGGGCAGAAGGCAGTCTACGCCAGGAAGCTGCTGAAGGGATCAGCGAAAATATTTGCGAGCTTCGAGTGTCATGCCAGGACTTGGCATGAGTTGAAGAGGGGGCTAGTGAAAGAATTTTCGAGGAAAGTCAACAGTAGGCAAGTACATCAGAAACTTGAAGAAACAAAAAAGGAGAGTGATGAAGCATGTTTGGCTTACATGTACCGCATGCTCGAAATAGCCAGCCATGTGGACATAGAGGAGGAAGCAAGGGTGGAATACATAGTGGATGGAATAATAGACGACGAGAACAATAAGGCTATATTGTACGGCGCTACGTCAATCAAAGAGTTGAGGAAGAGGTTAGTGATGTACGAAGAGCAGAAGAGTCGCAGAGCAAAGTCGATTGTGAAGCCGGCTAAAACCCAGAAGAACGGGAAGCCCAGTCAATCTGTAGATGCAATGTAGAAAAGAAGATGCTTCATTTGCGGTAGTGAGGATCATCTAAGTGTTAAGTGTCCGGAGAGGGGAGAAGGTGTTAGGTGTTCCGAGTGCAGCGGATTTGGACATATTGCAGCGAGGTGTACGGCACGACCGAAAGAGGCTTGCGTAGTGTCAAGATCCGAAATGGGGAAGTATGTGAAGGAAGTAATCGCAGGAATTAAGCTTCTATTCTCTGAAATTACTCTCAAATCTCAGAGTCAACCCTTCAAATTCTCCACACTGGATCTTCAATTCTTAATATTTGTAATATCGTAGAATAGCTTTGATTGGAGATCGGCTGAAATTAGAAAACACCGTGTACGTCGTCTTTCGTGGTTTGTTTACATCCAGGAGCGCCTAGTAACAGTGACGCGAGAAAAGATAAGCAGCGTCAAAACAGAAGTACGGTTCCACATTTCAAGGAGTGGCAATCGAGAGGCCAGAGTATGTGAGCCGAAAAGTGTGCGTGTGTGTGTGTGAGAGAGGACGAGAGCAAGAGCGAGCACGACCGAGCAGGAGTTTATTGGCGAAGATCAGAGCTAATTGAGTCGTCGAAGAGTAGAGTCGTTGGAGGTTTCGAGTCGTCGAAGAGTAGAGTCGTGAGAATTGATAGAGTTGTTAGAGAGAGAGAGTGTGTGTGTTAGATTCGTTGTGACGAGAGTGATCAAATAACTGCAAAGTTATTTGATATAGATACGAGTATTGCATTTAGTTTCCGTTAAATAAATATCGTTCTCTGTCCAATTTATATTTGTATATTCAATTTAATATTAATAAATCGTAAGTAATCGGAAAAAAATTTCTATCCTTATTTTCCGATATTACATATTTGAAGCATAAATTAAAAATCGACACATTGACTACTTCAAAGAAATTAGCCCGAACGAGACATAACTCGTTCATCGTGGTTTTCGCGCGAAGTAAATATGCGGTTTCTCAATCGTTGTGAGATTCCAACGACGTTAATTCTGTCGAAACGGCGACGCGCGACGACGATCGCACATTCTGTTGCTAGCGAGTGCTTGCAAATCGCGACGATATCGAGCGTAAAGACTAAGCGCAAAAATGGAGGACACTCGGCGGGGAATTGGAAATGCTCGATGACGAAAGGTATTTCAAGGTGTAATTACATCCACCTCCAATTGGATCGCACCTTCGTTCGGTTGCTAGGTCAACAACCTTCGATGTTATTCAAATAATGCAACGGCTGGGGCAGCCGGTAGCGAGTCGTAAAAGTTTCAATAAAACACGTTCCTGCTAGTGAACGTATGTTAAGACTTACACCGAGTTTTATTTCGCTACGCCGTTTACTAGTTCGAAACGATCGATTGCATAATAGTAGCTGTTTCTTTCATCTCGGAAACACGATCGTAAACGGTGACAACGATCCAGCTTATTCCTGATCGTGTTAATTTCCACGCAAACTTTGTAAACATTATACGTTGCGACGCTCTCGTTAACGCGTCATTCCCTCCAACTCGAAAGTCTTGCAACTTTGGTGATCCGTTTTCTGTGTAAAATTGGTTACAAGCATCAGGGGACTTATCGTCGTAATCGGTAAATTGTTTATTAAGGATCTACAGCTTTTAAGGATTTCTCTCTAGAGATTTAGAGATTAGAAGTTTCATTAACGCGTTATCGTGTCTCTAACTCGATCTTTTTTCGTGTAAATTGGTCACGAGACTTACGAGCTTCGTTGTAAATAGAAGATTAGTAATATTTCGTAGTTTCGTGATAGTATATAGACATTTTAGTGCTTAAACGCGCAATTTTTAGTTCGCTTTTCGCTCGCATCGGCGCTATGAAACGGATCAATATCTCAACACTTTCCTTTAGTTCTACGAATCATCTTTCGACCGGCTTTTCTTGGCCTACCGTTTCCTAACGCTGTCCTAATACTATCGTCTTGCTGAGATCCTTTTTCCGATTGTATCTTCTGCTTATTTTATTATAAATCCGAACTTTCATTCACGTCGTATGTTTTACAGCGTAAAATCCGCTAGAGCGTTCCAATAAATGTAACCAGTAGGTGCTCTAATACTCAAACGCACCTGTGCGTATCTCTGCATATTTGATGAAAAAAAAGATGAATCTTACGTTACATTTTCAATATGCGTAATAAGCCGAAAATTTCTCTGATGCTAATCCTTCGTAACAAAAGGATGGCATCACTATATGCATGAAAATAGCATTTGGCAATCGTTAGAAACACAATACCTGGATATATATGTAGTTGCCAAATTAACCTTCGCGGTGTTCAAAGTGAACGGCTAGAAACGATTGCTTTTTGCTATACGCGCATGGTTCGATTGCACCATAATTCGTTATTAAGACGTTTCGAGAGAGGCAAAGGATGTGGTGTCGCAACGTGTTGCGCTCGCACAATGCTCCTTGGATAAAATTCCCGGAGCGCGTATTATCGCGTACGCCGCGCGAACGCGTTGAACCTTCGCGCAAACAATGAGAGCGTGAAGGCGAAAAAATAGCGTCGAGCACGTAACATTCGGCCTGATATCGTTGATTGGCCGCGAATCGTCAACATGCACGGGACAGTTTTACGTAAAGACATTCGATCCGTACAATTATGTTAAGACGTCGACCATAGAACGTACTACGTTGATGCAATTAAAATTTCAATGAAACAGGAGAACGCGCTAATAACTAGTCACCCCGTTGTTGACCATAACGTACAAATACTTTTGTTTAAGAGCTGCTCGTTAGTATTTACCGCGTGCAGCGATTAAGTGACGAACAAATTACGTTCAAAGGGTATAGAGCTCGTTCTCGATGAAAATTCTCCTAACTTTCTAATGGTATTAGAAATTATAACTTGAACGTATGTACGCGACTGGCAATAAATATCAGGACAGCCGCGGATATTTAGTATAAATCGAATATGTGTTCCATTGTCCTTAATTTCTTTTATTATCGATTATTATTATTATAATTTTTATATTAATATTAATATTATTTAATATTTTAATATTAATATTATTTAATATTTTAATATTCATATTATTTAATATTTTAATATTAATATTATTTAATATTTTAATATTAATATTATTTAATTTATTCTATTATTGATTCGTTCCATTCCGTTTACGTCATAATACGTAGCCTGCGGATTTTTACGCATATTTTTCAGAATATAAAGGAAGCGAAAGAAAAAACTAGAAGCTGGATAAAAAATTGTTTTACCTCGATTAAACGTTACAAAGCGTGCTACTTTCCGATGTTTTATATATTTGCACGTGTCACACGTGTACTTTGCAATTTTGCCCTTTCAGATTTCACAGAAATGCATAAAACTTCCGTGACCTAATTTTTTGGCACGTGCACGTGCTTCAAAATAAATTCGATGATATTAAATACCAGATTATAGGAACCAGAAATGAAGAGTTCTACAACGATGGAATGGGTAAATGATTGTCGATCAGACGAAAGACAATAGCAAACAACGATATAGCGATGATTAATTAATGGAAGATTTTTTCCTTTCAGCAAACAAAAATAGAACTTAACGAACTCAGTAATTGATAAATGATTACGTATAAGATAAGTGCATTTTCCAACTGTGAGTCATAGTTAACGTTTAGTTTAGCCTAGGTAGGATCTTAGCTTTGGAGTAAATAAGTATAATAGTAGCAAAAAATCGATAGAATTGTTAAAAGGCTGTGACTAATCCTGGTCAACTGGTCAGTTATCTGAATCTATTGTTATTTTGCTAGTATACTTTTCGAATCATTTTCAGCTATTCTATGGGCAAGCATTCGTTTCTTTCGCGCAAGCCACGTATCATTCGCTCATTAACTCGTTTTTGAAAGCTTTTACCGGCGACTGAAAAACGTAACGTACACTTGCATAATGCGTTCGAAGTGTTCGTTCGTTCAATATTCATGTAAAGGTTAGGCGATACGCGTGATAAGTCGCGATGCTACGAGATGTGATTAGATGCGGATGTTAATGTCTTGTAAATACCTTTCCTCGACTATGATAATCATCGAACACTAAGAATTTCGCAAATCGATGCAATTAATCGGTGATCTTGTGGGAAGAAATTTCGATATCACGATAATGTTAACGATAGTATGTTAATTACGACTAGTACCGTTACTGTTACATTGTTTCATAATTAGTATTAGTTTAATATAGTCAACGACTCCTCCGCAAGCATCCGTACAAGTGTTATTTATTATTATGCTCACCTTCTATTGGAAAGTTCTTGCCTTGCTCAGCAAGTCTTTTTGATTTTTTTCCTGTAGAACTTCCGCGTGTTACCGATTTTTATGCTATGTACGTGTTTGTAGGAGAACTTTCTCTGAGCCGCGACGTTTTCTTTCGACGATTCAACGATCGAAAATCAAAGAGAACCAATGTTCTCTCTTTCGATAAAGTATGTGATGATAGCCATTGCCAAAATTATTGATATATTGATCTGGTTGAAGACAATCTAGCAAATTATACAGCAAGCCTAATGAAATAATAATAATCTTTATCATTAAATTGCGCCATTATTTCATAATTTCATTGAAGGATAATAGAAATTCACGAAGCCTTCAAATTGGATTTCATATTATAATAATGTAAACATCGTTTGACGGTATTATCTGGTTGTGAATAGGGTTGATTTGATTCAGACAGCGCCAGTCATCATGACATCGACTTCCTATCTCGTTATGTAACATTCATCAGAATAACAGACGCAATTACCGTCACTGAATTATCTTAATGACATTCGTTATTAATGAGTAAGTGTTTTCGACATACGTCGGAGGTCGCAAATCTTGGATCATCTTTCTTTATTATCTGTTTAGATCCAACCCGGTTCCTTCACAGAACTTCTTTCCCTTCAATTTACCTAATTTAATAATTCTTCAAAATTTTCTCATTTTCATTTCTCATTGCATTGTTTATTATATATTCTACAAACCCGTATGAACACAACGCAATAAATTGACACGATAAAAGCGTTGAGATAATAACCACGAGACAATACTCGACAAAAATAATACGAGACAATAATAATCGAAAAGGCTGATGAAACAAAGGAATGAGTAATTTGTAAAGACAGGAAAACAGCAATTAACGTACATCCAGCTACAATTGAAAATAACTTTCTTCGCTTTAAATGAAATTCCAGTCAAATACGTTTTATCAGACTCGACTAACAATCAATATTATTAGCTCAATAAATACTCGAGATTCCCAATATTTTTTGTCGAGTTTCAAATAGAAAGTTAATTACTCGCTTGTCGGAACGTCCATCGGCATCGAAGACCGTGAACCAATCTACGTTATCTTCTCCTTCGTTTCAGGCTGTCGCTGGCGATACCAGTCAACCGCGAAGGTTACTCGAGATGCAGCATGTACGATGTAAATTACACGGAAATTTTGCTAAATGGAAGCCACGTACCGGACCCATCGTGGCCAACGAAAGATTGCCAACAAGGATGGGAATT
>NW_022885316.1:0-22927 GCF_011952205.1 Bombus bifarius
TCTCTAGTCCGGTACAAATATTTCAATATTCACAAGGCATATTTAAAATGTGTCTCGTTACAACAATCTTGAAATCTACTCAGATAATTCACACTATAACTTATATCGGGTCTGGTATTTACACTAATATACAGCAATGCGCCAATTAAATTCTTGTATCCAATGTCCTCTCTATTTATCTCAGCTTTTTCAATTTTTAAGTTGATCTCCATAGGTGTACAGTACAATTTGCTGTTATGTAATTTATATTTGTTTGCTAATGATTCTATGTATTTCTTTTGGCTTAATCTCATTTCATTTTTTTAAATAATCATACTCTATATTTATTCCAAGATATTCTTTTACTTCACCTAAATCTTTCATTTCAAATTTATCAGTTAATAATTTTTTTTTTTACACTTTGTATCTTCCCTTTGTTTTTACTACAAATCAACAAATCGTCTACGTATATTAACAAATAAACAACATTTTCTCCCTCTCCATAAGTATATAGGCACAGCTCTATATTGTTCTTTTTAAAACCTAATCTCGTCACATACTTATCAAAACACTCATACCAGTCCCTCGGACTTTCTTTTAACCCATAAAGCGCTTTCGATAATTTACAAACTCTATTCGTTCCGTCCGCATATCCCTTTGCTTGATTTACATATACCTCCGAGGTTACTTCACCATTTAAAAAAGGCAGTTTCTACATCCATTTGCTCAATTATTAATCCATTTTGACAACAATATGATAGCAATATCTTAAAGGTCTGATTACTCGCCACTGGAGAATATATGTCATCGGCTACGTTTCTTTGTTGAAATCCCCTTACCACTAATCTAGCCTTATACCTGTCCTCTGATTTTTTCGTGTAAACCCATTTTACATCTAATACTTCTTTGCCTTTTACCCTTTCTACCCATTTCCAAGTTTTATTCTTATAGAGACATTCTATTTCCTTATCCATAGCCTGTTTCCAAACTTCATTATTTTCGCAACAAATCGCCTCCTCAAATGTACGAGGGATATCTACTTTACAATAATTTGCATGAATCTCGCAAATATTTTCCTTTTCTGGATACCTTACTGGAGTTTTCTTAATACGTGTAGATCTCCTAGGAGTGTTTGAGCTTTCAATACTACTATTATTTTCATCTTTCCTACCTTCTAACTCTTCCTTATCCATACCATCCAATGAATAGTTATCTTCGCTATCATTTCTATCTGCCTCTAATGAATTTTCCTCAAAACCGATACATTTAGTGTCTGTCTCTATGACCTCTACATGTCTAGCTATTGTTATTTTCCCACCTAATAAGACTCTGTATCCAACTTCACTATATCCTAATAGAATTCCCATATCTGCCTTCTAGTCCCATTTGGAAACTCTTTTTTGTTCTGGCCTTCTTACAAAAACTTTACTTCCATATAGATGTAGATTTTTAACACTTGGTTTTCTCCCGAAGAATATTTCAAAAGGTGTCTTTCTTTCTATAGTATTCGCTAATATTCGATTTTTCAAGTATGCCGCTGTACAAACTATTTCCGGCCAGTACCTTTTATGTACTTTCGCTTCCGCTAACAAGCAACGCGCCATGTCCATCACTGTTCTATTATACCTTTCCGCTGTCCCGTTTAATTCATGTACGTATGTTGGGCAATTATTTATTCTTATACCTTTATCCCTAGCAAATTTATAAATTCGATTATTTAAATATTCTTTACCATTATCGCATCTTAATATTTTTAACCTCTTGCCCGTTAAATTTTCGGCTTCATTTACGAACTGTACGAAAGAATCAAAGACCTCATCTTTTGATTTTATACAATAGATCCTAGCTATTTTACTATAATCATCGATAAATGAAATGAAATATTTTTCTCCATTGAATCCGGTGGTTTTAAAGGGACCACATACGTCCGTATGAATAACTTCCATTATTTCCCTAGCCTTAGTTCGATTATTTTTGAAAGGTAAGTTATGCATTTTGCTTTCTATACACACCCTACATTTCAAAAGTTCCTTTTCAAATTCATTCGGTATGCCAGTCACTAGCTGCTCTTTACCCAAAATCTCTAAATATTTAAAATTTACGTGTCCTAGCATCCTATGCCATCTTTCCTTTTTACTCATACCACTACGTTCGGCGCTGTTTACTAAGTGCTTCTTCCCTTTCAATATACTTTTTATTCTATATGTCCCATTTTCTTTGAACGCTACAGCTGTAAGTTTATTATCCTCATCTATTACTTTCGCAATATTTCCTTTGGAAATAACCGTATTCTTATTGTCTGTTAATTTACCTAAACTAATCAAATTTGCGGACATTTCTTTCGCGTAAAATACTTTCCTCATATTTATTTTATTTTGTTTTCCGAATGCTTCAAAATAACTTATAACATTCCCAACTTTTGTCGCTTTTATCGGTCTATTATCGCCTAAATATATATTTACCGGTTCTTTTAGGTCGATAGATTTATCGAAATAATTTATATTATTAATTATGTGATCAGTACAACCGCTATCTAATAGCCACACTATTTCGTTCTTACTTATCTCATTCGTCTCACTGCTGTTTGCTGCGTGCGCCGTTGCTATCCATATGCCTGCTCTTGAGTTTCCATGCTCGCCCGTGCCGGTTGTTGATTGACGATGAAAGTTTCCACGTCCTCTGCTCGTATTGCCTTTGTTCCCTCTTCCTCTGTTTCGACCACGTGTTGGCCCATGCCAATAGCCGTTACTGCTTTCCGCTTGGACGCCATTTTGACACTCTCTCGCAAAGTGTCCTAATCTTCCACATTTGAAGCATCCTTCCTTTTTTGCAGAAAAGGCGTTGGTTTGCCTTTCTCCTCGATTGGATTTATTTTTCTTCTCTGCTACCTCTATTTTATTTTTTACATACGCTACCGTTTGATCCTCTTCTTTCAATGCGTCTATTATGTCCGCTATGTAGCTGTATTCTTCGGGTAACGTATTCAGCATGTAATTCAGCTTTTCCCTCTCACTTACTTGTGCGCCCGAACTTTTTAATTCATTTATTAATTTTTCGAAATCGTTAAAGAATGATGCTGAATCACTGTAGTTCTCCAGTCTTATGTTTTCCAATCTCCTTCTGCATACGATCTGCAGTGCCGTCGACTCTTTCAAGTACATTTCATCGAACCTTTTTATTATATCATACGCCGTTTTTCCTTCCCTAACATACTCCAATTGTCTGTTCGATATTGCACTATAAATTATATTAATCGCCTTCAAATCCTTTTTTTTTTCTTTTCTTACTCAAGCGTTCCTACGTGCTCGAAGTATATTTTTTTTTCTGAAAGTTTTTTTTTTTCTTTACTGAAAACTCACTCGCAAGATCGTAACCACGCACTAAATATCTTGCAAAACTAGTAACCACGCTCTGCTACCATGTTAAGGAAATTCGAGGATTTGGGAATACAAATTATTGACTATATTTCCCATACAACAGTTATACATCTATATTCCTCTCTAAGAACGTCTTGCACGCACGCTGGTTGCCAACCGACTAGCCTAGATTCTTCTAACATCTGGCAACAGTCTTTTGTCTCCACTGAGTCCTTGACGCCCTCTAACCCTTCACACACACTCTCATGTACAGTGTAAATGTATCACTTCCCTAACAGCTTTTTATATGATAGTCCTCCAGTTGGCCGCGGATTCGTTATCAAGCCTGAGGCCCTCGTCACTAGTGTCACTATCGACAATAAAGGTACCCCACCCGCGACCGGACGATGGAGAACTCCAACACGGAATCGCAATCTCCCGCGAGCCCTGCCCGGGAGGGCGCCTCGAGCTCGGACTCGGAATGTGACTCGAGCTCGGATTCGGATTCAGACTCGACATCAGAAGTGGCATCCGAACACACGTTGTCGGCACGGGATCGTAAGAGTATCGTGCGCGCACTAAGGCGGTCGCTAGGGAAGAAGAAGAGGAAGAAGAAGAAGAAGAAGAAGAAGAAGAAGAAAGGACACCGGGCAACCTGGGTATCGCTGCCGCGCTTCAACCCCGAAGCCGCGGACGCAGATCCAGCCGACTGTGCACAGCCGTCGGCCTGCTCATGAGGGACCACCGCCTGAAAAACAGCGCACTGTATTCTGCCCTAAACCGTGCCCTAGAGGGTCCGGCAGCGTATTGGCTTACGCAGATAATGAACGGCGACGAGCTCACCTGGCCAGATTTTAAGGAACAATTCGCCGCGCACTTCGGTGGCCAAGAAGTAGCAGCCGCGTCGCTAATCAAGGTAGCCGAGGAACTACCGCGGGACGGCGAAACACCAGGAGCGTACGGAAATCGTATCATCACCCTCCTGGGGTCGAAGTGGCGAAATTCAACCAGGGAAGAGGTACTCGCCGCCACCGCCCTCCATCTGCTGGGCTCGCGCGATGAACGTTTTAAACGATTAGCGCTCACGAGTGACATCACGTCGGTGAAACAATTCCAAAGAGAAATGAAGCCCTTCCTATACACGGAGTGGCCAACGCCCCCGCCGTGGAGGTCATTAGCGAGCTCCGGAAACAAACGAGGCAGGTCACCCGCCCCCTGGACCAGGTGTGGCCACTGCGGTATTTACGGACATCCGACATTCGAATGCCGCAAGAGGGCGAAGTGGTAACCGAAAGAGGACCCCCGACGCCCGGAGGAAAGCCGACCGGCTGCACCACCAAAAGCGTTGTGCTTTCACTGCCACATGCCGGGACACATCGCGTCTCGCTGTCCATCGCGGCGAGAAGAAAAACATTGCCCCGAGGACGAGCGCCGGGTCGATGCCTGCGTGGTGGAAGCCCCGACGGGTAGACTAAGCCAGCAGGCCACACACGAGGACGTGTAAGTGTCAGGATGGCCGAGTCGGAGACGAAAGGACGCCGGGGCCCCTGTGGAACTTCAGGACAACACCCTAACCTTGCAAACCTAGAGCCTAATATAGCCATAACGAAACAATCGCAAGTATCCAAACCGATAGCAATCGTACGTCGATCGGAGGATCGTGTGTACTGAGACACTCGACCGGAGTCTTGTTTCGGTGGCGTCGTTGGGATGACGAGCAGTCTTGCTAGAGAGCTGATCGGTGAAGGAAGTCGAGTGCCTTACGAGCAGGGAGTGGTGCACGTGTGAGTTAGAGCAAGGGAACCTGTCCTCCCGTTGGTCACGGATTCGTTATCAAGCCTGAGGCCCTCGTCGCTAGTGTAACTATCGACAATAAAGGTACCCCACGCGCTACCGGACGATGGAGAACTTCAACGCAGAACCGCTACCGCCCGCGAGCTCTCCCCGGGAGGGCGCCTCGAGCTCGGACTCGGAGATTCAGACTCGACATATATATTATTATATATATTATATATACTATTATATCTATATAATATATGTATTTATATCTATAAATATACGTATAAATATATCTATTTAAAAAAATAAAGTTGACCTTCATATATCGCCAATAATATCGCGTGCGTAAAAAGAAACTGATTACAGTTAATTCTTTTTTTACATTTATTTATTTTTTATTATTATTTTTTTCACAACTAATTACATTTAATTATTACATTTACATACATTTAACTATTATTACATGCATTTACATACATTTAATTATTATTTTTTTCATAATTATATCTCGTTTGAAATATTTTTCGACATAATTAATTGTTTCAAAAACACATATTCCAGCCTTCTAAATGATTTATTTTGCGTATTATACGAATTATTCCATCTATAAATAAATTGTTCTCTATACACACAAACACGCACACAGTCTGTTAATTACACGAGTTAATTGTATCATTCTTCTCGATAAGTTGACAGAGCAAGGAAAATGAGCGACGAACCTACCTACAAACTAATCTACTTCAATGCCCGTGGTCGTGCCGAACATATACGGTACATATTTGCATATACTGGCATTGAGTATACCGACGAGAGGATCCCCGAAGAACTCTGGCCTGAATACAAGGATTGTAAGCGTGAAGAATCGATTTTTACTTTCATCGTTCAACTCTCAGGTATCTACCATTTACTCAAACTTTTCTGTACATAAAACTTTCGTTTCACGTGCAGGCTAAACTTACTTAAAGTAAAATTTCATACGGAATAAAGTCGAACTTTTCATTAAGTTTTGCTTCCGTAATATCGTGTTTATCGAATACCAACTTAATTCACTTACGATTCTCGAATTTTTGTGTTGCAATCTTTATTGTTTTCAATGAATCGAAGCATTTCGAATATTTTGAGAAAACCGTAAATAGGTGACTTAAAATAGGAATACAAAAATACTTCTACGTTTCTCGTTAATTTAAAAACTTTTTAGGACTTGTCGGAAAAAAGGATAAAAAATTGAAATCAGTTCGGAAATGAACAAGAACATAGCTAAAAAGTCGAAAGAACAAAGCAGACATAAAATTCGATCTTCCGTTGCGACATTTCTATCGTAAATAGTATAATAAAAGTTTTACGCAACATAGTCTTCGATATAATCTTATATGTCGCTTGCAGATAGAGAAACCAAAAATCAACGTAAGTCTGTAAATCAATCCTGTCGGTGTAAAACACAAAATTACGTTCGCAAGAGACATTCGATTTATATTCCTTGCATTTCAATTTTCATTACAAGAACCGTGTACATTTTCTAATATTTTTTCCGTGTCTGGTATTATGCGACGTGAATTTTTTATTCGCAGTTGTAAGTCCACTATCATTGCATAAGGTCTTCCCGCAAAACGATACTGATCGTTCCTCGTACATTCAGTACACCGCATCGGACAGATTCGTTCCTTTCCGTGAGAATTACAAATTTTATACTCGATCTTTTATCCTTGATTTTAAAAACTTTAGGTTCTTCCCAACAGTCAAAAACACGCGATACCTTGTCCATCGTAATCGTAAGAAAAGAAAAAAAGGAGAAAGAAGACATTCCTGTAATTCTTTACTAGGCCATGTTGATTAAAACCGAAATGATTTCGATTCATTTATTCACAAGAACGCAACGGCCTCGGAAGCTGTGTTGTGATTTCCTATCGATCGTTTCCCTCTACACAGTGTTCATATGAGCCATGTTTGTTCTTAGCAATGCCTTATAAAATGCTGCCTGTGCTGGAGATAGACGGGAAACCGGTAGCGCAGAGTAACGCTGTGGCGCGATACTTGGCGAAGAAGTACGATCTAATGGGAAGGAACGAATGGGATGCGATGATATGCGACGTGCTCGTCGATGCTCTTGGAGATTTGAAGCAAGGTGAGTAACTGATGAGATGACTTTGCATTTGTCTCACCACAGAGACAGACGTTCAAGAATTCATTGTGAAAAGACGAGTACAAACAAGATACGTATGTCTTTCCGTTAAGCGAATGTTACAGTTTGTTTGCAAAAGTCAGTTTTTAGATTTCTGAATCGTAGATAGAATTTAGAGGATAGAAACTTTTAGTAGTCACTTTTAGTTTAGTAAAGTCTTATCGACAATAAGCAGACTACGTTATGATACAACGATTCCAACTGAAGATTTCTATCGACATCACGAATTCGATGGCTTCCAAATTTTCTTCTCTGCAATCTCAGACGCTCAACTCGAAAGAATCTTTTAGATCCCCCGACAAACACTCGACTCAGGTTATCTATTATCGTAATCTTCCTACGGGATTTTTTTAACTGCGTTGCGTTAACGAATAACGGGATAACATCGCGTTTCTCTCAACGCCTTTCAACGTTCTACAACTTTTATTCTTTGCAAATCCCTGTCTCTATATGATAAACGCTGGTTATCCGCGGAATTTACGATTCCAATTTCTTTAACGAGATATTTATCATATTACACAATTCCTGTAAATGTATTTGTAATTATATCGCCGAAGAATTGTATTTAATTAAGCTATGAAGTTGTGGAATCGTGAGAAGGATTATTTTTATAGAACTGTCTAATTTCCATTCGACATTGATTCAGGATACACATTACTCTTTTTTACATAATACCAGTTTTGTCATTTTTAATTAACAAATATCTCCAAAGGTTGAAGTTTCTAAAATTATCCATTAAATTCTGACAATAAAATAAAAATCCAAATTCTTCCTAAAAAGCTAGTGATCTTTAGTTAAGAGTTCGATTTTTCACATTTTTCAAGGTAAATTAAAAAAATTGTTTAATAGAGGAGGTACAAAATAAATGTATACAAACCTTTTTTCAGACGACATGGGCGGACTTCGTGTTTGCAGCGGCCCTTGAAAATTTCGAGTATATGTTTGGGGCATCAGCTTTGGATAAATATCCAGCTCTTCGAGCATTGAAGAAAAGGATTCATAGAATACCGGCTATTTCTGATTGGCTGATTAGGCGCCATACACAAACAGCTAAAAAGCTAAAAACGTGTGGAAAAAAGATGACCAGTACACCACTGCATATATGTAGTATCGTGGACGAAAGGCCTAAGAAATATCGGGCGAACTATGAACAATGTCGCGAGAGCCGAGGCGCCATCGGGCCCATCAATGTGTCATGGGTCTTTTCAAGTGCATAGTTTCGTGGAAAAGACCTACGTGACCCTGGCTACGAGCGTCTGCAGAACACGTGTGCGGCGGGCCTAGGAAAAAGGCAATAGAATGCGACAACGGCCAGAGTGTGAGTCGAGAAACAGAGTGTGAGTCGAGGAGCCGAGTGCGAGTTGAGCGGAGACAGAGTTTGCGAGTGGCGTTGCCGAGAGAGTGTTGATTGCGTTTTGGTAAAAGTCGAGTCGCTATCTAGTTATTTAGTTGCGCTGTTTTCTATACGTTTGGCGTGAATAGTTCAGGTTGAACAACAATCGTCTTTTTCTGTCTGATTAACATCTCTATTGTCCACTCCTTGTAAATACATTATATCACGATATTACATATTTTTGGGGGCTCATCCGGGATTGGACAAGACAGAAAACGAAACGGTTTAACAGAGCTATTCGAGCTAGTTGTGAATTTACCGGTACGCGGTGCGGTAAAAGACGATATCGTTGACTGTTTAAGTTTGTGTAGTGTGAAAAATGGCAAACGTTGGGGGCGAACGATTGTCGGGTGAAGAGGGTTCGACGCTGGAGGAGCTGAGGAGTAAGCTCGCGCGTATGAACCTCCCTATATCGGGTGCGAGGTCAGTGCTGATTGCAAGGCTGAATCGGGCGTGTAGGGCTGGACAATCGTATCCTAAGGGATCGACGGGCGGTGAAGAGCTAACCGGTCAACGAGATTTAGGAAACGTACAGAGAGCTGAGCGTGATTGTAACGAAGATGAAGATGTTGAAAAAATGAATACGAAGGAGTTGAAGGAGCGCCTCGCTAGTTTAGGTTTAAAAACGGCGGGCAGAAAAGTAGAATTACGCGCACGGCTACAAGCGGCCATGGATGGTAACGACATATCGTCGGAAGAAGAAAGCGACGACGAAAGTGAGGATGAAGATGACAAGAAAAACGCAAGAGGATACAAGAGAGATACGCGAAGGGTGTGAGGCGAATGAAAAGAGAGTGTGAGTGTTTGCGTTTCGTCCCGGGACTACCGGTGGACTCGTCAGTAAGGCTATGCCCGGTAGTCCCTGCCTTAGACGTAGAGGGAGTCTCGCTAGGTGCGGTATTTATATCAATCGCTCGTATATTCGACCAGCGAGTTAGACAGACAGACTCGTTGTCGTCGTAGCCCTCTAGTGTTGGCGGTTGGTACCCGCGGATCGCCCGGGAGGTGTTGCGCCGCGTTGATGCCTCGACCTGTCGGCGTCCTGTTGATACCGATCCGCCACAGGTGTATCAGGACCGTGATGAATATTGTCGAAGGGCATGTGTTGGTTCGACACTGAGTTTTAGAGACGTCGAAGATGCATTAGAGTCGTTTAGTGGCGACAAAGGTGAAAATGTCGAACGATGGTTCGAGTCGTTCGAGGAAGTCGCTGATACGTGCATGTGGTCGGATGGGCAGAAGGCAGTCTACGCCAGGAAGCTGCTGAAGGGATCAGCGAAAATATTTGCGAGCTTCGAGTGTCATGCCAGGACTTGGCATGAGTTGAAGAGGGGGCTAGTGAAAGAATTTTCGAGGAAAGTCAACAGTAGGCAAGTACATCAGAAACTTGAAGAAACAAAAAAGGAGAGTGATACATAGTACATGTTTGGCTTACATGTACCGCATGCTCGAAATAGCCAGCCATGTGGACATAGAGGAGGAAGCAAAGGTGGAATACATAGTGGATGGAATAATAGACGACGAGAACAATAAGGCTATATTGTACGGCGCTACGTCAATCAAAGAGTTGAGGAAGAGGTTAGTGATGTACGAAGAGCAGAAGAGTCGCAGAGCAAAGTCGATTGTGAAGCCGGCTAAAACCCAGAAGAACGGGAAGCCCAGTCAATCTGTAGATGCAATGTAGAAAAGAAGATGCTTCATTTGCGGTAGTGAGGATCATCTAAGTGTTAAGTGTCCGGAGAGGGGAGAAGGTGTTAGGTGTTCCGAGTGCAGCGGATTTGGACATATTGCAGCGAGGTGTACGGCACGACCGAAAGAGACTTGCGTAGTGTCAAGATCCGAAATGGGGAAGTATGTGAAGGAAGTAATCGCAGGAATTAAGCTTCTATTCTCTGAAATTACTCTCAAATCTCAGAGTCAACCCTTCAAATTCTCCACACTGGATCTTCGATTCTTAATATTTGTAATATCGTAGAATAGCTTTGATTGGAGATCGGCTGAAATTAGAAAACACCGTGTACATCGTCTTTCGTGGTTTGTTTACATCCAAGAGCGCCTAGTAACAGTGACGCGAGAAAAGATAAGCAGCGTCAAAACAGAAGTACGGTTCCACATTTCAAGGAGTGGCAATCGAGAGGCCAGAGTATGTGAGCCGAAAAGTGTGCGTGTGTGTGTGTGAGAGAGGACGAGAGCAAGAGCGAGCACGACCGAGCAGGAGTTTATTGGCGAAGATCAGAGCTAATTGAGTCGTCAAAGAGTAGAGTCGTTGGAGGTTTCGAGTCGTCGAAGAGTAGAGTCGTGAGAATTGATAGAGTTGTTAGAGAGAGAGAGTGTGTGTGTTAGATTCGTTGTGACGAGAGTGATCAAATAACTGTAAAGTTATTTGATATAGATACGAGTATTGCATTTAGTTTCCGTTAAATAAATATCGTTCTCTGTCCAATTTATATTTGTATATTCAATTTAATATTAATAAATTGTAAGTAATCGGAAAAAAATTTCTATCCTTATTTTCCGATATTACATATTTGAAGCATAAATTAAAAATCGACACATTGACTACTTCAAAGAAATTAGCCCGAACGAGACATAACTCGTTCATCGTGGTTTTCGCGCGAAGTAAATATGCGGTTTCTCAATCGTTGTGAGATTCCAACGACGTTAATTCTGTCGAAACGGCGACGCGCGACGACGATCGCACATTCTGTTGCTAGCGAGTGCTTGCAAATCGCGACGATATCGAGCGTAAAGACTAAGCGCAAAAATGGAGGACACTCGGCGGGGAATTGGAAATGCTCGATGACGAAAGGTATTTCAAGGTGTAATTACATCCACCTCCAATTGGATCGCACCTTCGTTCGGTTGCTAGGTCAACAACCTTCGATGTTATTCAAATAATGCAACGGCTGGGGCAGCCGGTAGCGAGTCGTAAAAGTTTCAATAAAACACGTTCCTGCTAGTGAACGTATGTTAAGACTTACACCGAGTTTTATTTCGCTACGCCGTTTACTAGTTCGAAACGATCGATTGCATAATAGTAGCTGTTTCTTTCATCTCGGAAACACGATCGTAAACGGTGACAACGATCCAGCTTATTCCTGATCGTGTTAATTTCCACGCAAACTTTGTAAACATTATACGTCGCGACGCTCTCGTTAACGCGTCATTCCCTCCAACTCGAAAGTCTTGCAACTTTGGTGATCCGTTTTCTGTGTAAAATTGGTTACGAGCATCAGGGGACTTATCGTCGTAATCGGTAAATTGTTTATTAAGGATCTACAGCTTTTAAGGATTTCTCTCTAGAGATTTAGAGATTAGAAGTTTCATTAACGCGTTATCGTGTCCCTAACTCGATCTTTTTTCGTGTAAATTGGTCACGAGACTTACGAGCTTCGTTGTAAATAGAAGATTAGTAATATTTCGTAGTTTCGTGATAGTATATAGACATTTTAGTGCTTAAACGCGCAATTTTTAGTTCGCTTTTCGCTCGCATCGGCGCTATGAAACGGATCAATATCTCAACACTTTCCTTTAGTTCTACGAATCATCTTTCGACCGGCTTTTCTTGGCCTACCGTTTCCTAACGCTGTCCTAATACTATCCTCTTGCTGAGATCCTTTTTCCGATTGCATCTTCTGCTTATTTTATTATAAATCCGAACTTTCATTCACGTCGTATGTTTTACAGCGTAAAATCCGCTAGAGCGTTCCAATAAATGTAACCAGTAGGTGCTCTAATACTCAAACGCACCTGTGCGTATCTCTGCATATTTGCTGAAAAAAAAGATGAATCTTACGTTACATTTTCAATATGCGTAATAAGCCGAAAATTTCTCTGATGCTAATCCTTCGTAACAAAAGGATGGCATCACTATATGCATGAAAATAGCATTTGGCAATCGTTAGAAACACAATACATGGATATATATGTAGTTGCCAAATTAACCTTCGCGGTGTTCAAAGTGAACGGCTAGAAACGATTGCTTTTTGCTATACGCGCATGGTTCGATTGCACCATAATTCGTTATTAAGACGTTTCGAGAGAGGCAAAGGATGTGGTGTCGCAACGTGTTGCGCTCGCACAATGCTCCTTGGATAAAATTCCCGGAGCGCGTATTATCGCGTACGCCGCGCGAACGCGTTGAACCTTCGCGCAAACAATGAGAGCGTGAAGGCGAAAAAATAGCGTCGAGCACGTAACATTCGGCCTGATATCGTTGATTGGCCGCGAATCGTCAACATGCACGGGACAGTTTTACGTAAAGACATTCGATCCGTACAATTATGTTAAGACGTCGACCATAGAACGTACTACGTTGATGCAATTAAAATTTCAATGAAACAGGAGAACGCGCTAATAACTAGTCACCCCGTTGTTGACCATAACGTACAAATACTTTTGTTTAAGAGCTGCTCGTTAGTGTTTACCGCGTGCAGCGATTAAGTGACGAACAAATTACGTTCAAAGGGTATAGAGCTCGTTCTGGATTAAAATTCTCCTAACTTTCTAATGGTATTAGAAATTATAACTTGAACGTATGTACGCGACTGGCAATAAATATCAGGACAGCCGCGGATATTTAGTATAAATCGAATATGTGTTCCATTGTCCTTAATTTCTTTTATTATCGATTATTATTATTATAATTTTTATATTAATATTAATATTATTTAATATTTTAATATTCATATTATTTAATATTTTAATATTAATATTATTTAATATTTTAATATTAATATTATTTAATATTTTAATATTAATATTATTTAATTTATTCTATTATTGATTCGTTCCATTCCGTTTACGTCATAATACGTAGCCTGCGGATTTTTACGCATATTTTTCAGAATATAAAGGAAGCGAAAGAAAAAACTAGAAGCTGGATAAAAAATTGTTTTACCTCGATTAAACGTTACAAAGCGTGCTACTTTCCGATGTTTTATATATTTGCACGTGTCACACGTGCACTTTGCAATTTTGCCCTTTCAGATTTCACAGAAATGCATAAAACTTCCGTGACCTAATTTTTTGGCACGTGCACGTGCTTCAAAATAAATTCGATGATATTAAATACCAGATTATAGGAACCAGAAATGAAGAGTTCTACACCGATGGAATGGGTAAATGATTGTCGATCAGACGAAAGACAATAGCAAACAACGATATAGCGATGATTAATTAATGGAAGATTTTTTCCTTTCAGCAAACAAAAATAGAACTTAACGAACTCAGTAATTGATAAATGATTACGTATAAGATAAGTGCATTTTCCAACTGTGAGTCATAGTTAACGTTTAGTTTAGCCTAGATAGGATCTTAGCTTTGGAGTAAATAAGTATAATAGTAGCAAAAAATCGATAGAATTGTTAAAAGGCTGTGACTAATCCTGGTCGACTGGTCAGTTATCATCTGAATCTTTTGTTATTTTGCTAGTATACTTTTCGAATCATTTTCAGCTATTCTATGGGCAAACATTCGTTTCTTTCGCGCATGCCACGTATCATTCGCTCATTAACTCGTTTTTGAAAGCTTTTACCGGCGAATGAAAAACGTAACGTACACTTGCATAATGCGTTCGAAGTGTTCGTTCGTTCAATATTCATGTAAAGGTTAGGCGATACGCGTGATAAGTCGCGATGCTACGAGATGTGATTAGATGCGGATGTTAATGTCTTGTAAATACCTTTCCTCGACTATGATAATCATCGAACACTAAGAATTTCGCAAATCGATGCAATTAATCGGTGATCTTGTGGGAAGAAATTTCGATATCACGATAATGTTGACGGTAGTATGTTAATTACGACTAGTACCGTTACTGTTACATTGTTTCATAATTAGTATTAGTTTAATATAGTCAACGACTCCTCCGCAAGCATCCGTGCAAGTGTTATTTATTATTATGCTCACCTTCTATTGGAAAGTTCTTGCCTTGCTCAGCAAGTCTTTTTGATTTTTTTCCTGTAGAACTTCCGCGTGTTACCGATTTTTATGCTATGTACGTGTTTGTAGGAGAACTTTCTCTGAGCCGCGAAGTTTTCTTTCGACGATTCAACGATCGAAAATCAAAGAGAACCAATGTTCTCTCTTTCGATAAAGTATGTGATGATAGCCATTGCCAAAATTATTGATATATTGATCTGGTTGAAGACAATCTAGCAAATTATACAGCAAGCCTAATGAAATAATAATAATCTTTATCATTAAATTGCGCCATTATTTCATAATTTCATTGAAGGATAATAGAAATTCACGAAGCCTTCAAATTGGATTTCATATTATAATAATGTAAACATCGTTTGACGGTATTATCTGGTTGTGAATAGGGTTGATTTGATTCAGACAGCGCCAGTCATCATGACATCGACTTCCTATCTCGTTATGTAACATTCATCAGAATAACAGACGCAATTACCGTCACTGAATTATCTTAATGACATTCGTTATTAATGAGTAAGTGTTTTCGACATACGTCGGAGGTCGCAAATCTTGGATCATCTTTCTTTATTATCTGTTTAGATCCAATCCAGTTCCTTCACAGAACTTCTTTCCCTTCAATTTACCTAATTTAATAATTCTTCAAAATTTTCTCATTTTCATTTCTCATTGCATTGTTTATTATATATTCTACAAACCCGTATGAACACAACGCAATAAATTGACACGATAAAAGCGTTGAGATAATAACCACGAGACAATACTCGACAATAATAATACGAGACAATAATAATCGAAAAGGCTGATGAAACAAAGGAATGAGTAATTTGTAAAGACAGGAAAACAGCAATTAACGTACATCCAGCTACAATTGAAAATAACTTTCTTCGCTTTAAATGAAATTCCAGTCAAATACGTTTTATCAGACTCGACTAACAATCAATATTATTAGCTCAATAAATACTCGAGATTCCCAATATTTTTTGTCGAGTTTCAAATAGAAAGTTAATTACTCGCTTGTCGGAACGTCCATCGGCATCGAAGACCGTGAACCAATCTACGTTATCTTCTCCTTCGTTTCAGGCTGTCGCTGGCGATACCAGTCAACCGCGAAGGTTACTCGAGATGCAGCATGTACGATGTAAATTACACGGAAATTTTGCTAAATGGAAGCCACGTACCGGACCCATCGTGGCCAACGAAAGATTGCCAACAAGGATGGGAATTTAATTATACCACCGTCCCTTATGCGTCTGTGGCATCCGAGGTGACAGAAAATGTTCGACTTGTAATTTCCTGCTTTTTGAATATTTTATCTGTTCCTATCAATCAATCCCTTTATACTGTGTATATCGTATTCGATTATTTGCATGATCTATTTCGATAAAAAATAAGCGTAGTGTACAATTTTTGGAAAGAAAGAAGAACGATGGAAAGGGTCGAATAAACGTTTGTGGAAAGATCGATAGTTCAGAAGTGGGAAAATTAACAATGTCGATTTCCACAGAGGAAAATTATAGTACGTAACAGAATTACTAGTACATATTGCAGTAATAATTAGTGCATGTAGTGAAATTACAGAGTACATTCTAAATTCAAGCGTTACATTGCCAAATAAAATACAATCTGAAAATGAAACTGAAAATGAAAATACCGGATTGAAAAGAAACTTTAATAAAACGTTATAACGAGCAACAGCGCGAACACACAGATTTGTTCGACATAAATTGCAAGACTTTTTGCTCCAGTGGATTTCCATGAACTTTGCGTCGCTCGTCAGGAGGAGAATTATTCATCGAGGGGTAGGAAGCATCCAGAAGAAGGACGCGAGAACGCGCAGGGTCTTAAGCTTCTCCTTCTTTTTTCCTCAAAGGGAAAGGAAAAAGGACAGAGGCGCGCTTCATTAGGAATTTCGAAACTTTGATCGAAAATTCGTTTAATCGAGGCGTTGAAATTGCTATAAGATTCCCGTGATGCTGATAGTGATCAGAAGTAAATCATTCGACTGTAGTTTTCTGTTGCAGCTGGGATGGGTTTGTCAGTATGATGCACTGCCAACCATAGCTCAAAGTATCTTCTTCATCGGCGCTATCTTCGGAGGATTAATTTTTGGATGGGTTGCTGATCAATATGGAAGAATACCAGCTTTGCTCGGAGCTAATTTAATGGGATTTCTCGCTGGGGTGGCTACTGCGTTCACGGGTAGCTTCTGGCAGTTCACTTTGTGTCGTTTTTTCGTTGGATTCGCCTTTGATAATTGCTTCACTATGATGTACATATTAGGTAACCGTATTTCAATAATTTCTTTTTTGCCCTGGAATTGAGTTTGAAAGCCACACAGTGGCTACAAAAAGTACTTGTACGTATGTATCCTTATTTCCCAATGAAGCGTCTCTCTTCCTTTTTTTTAAATCAGTTTTTACGTTTCATTTTGATAGCATTAATTATTTATAAGCATGTATGAAAGTATTACAAATGATACGAAAGCTAATATTTTAATCAGTCTTATCTTAAGACTTAGTCTTAATTAATTGGTATATATATAAATGACGTTCTAAATACGATGGTGTACAGTTACTTTTTGTAATTACTGTAAGCAGGAAGATCTCTAAGTTTAAATAACAAAGTAATCTCTACAACATACTGTAAAACTGTTGTTATGCTTGATTTACGACTGACGTTTCTACAAGTATATGAATTTTGCAACAGAACTCACGTTGCCATGCAACAATTTAAATGAAATTGAAAACCATTCAAAGTTACGAAGAAAGATGCTTAAATACATATGAATATACATGAGGTCATACATATTTATTTTTTAACTGCGGCGTTTATATCAAAGAGAGGGAGAGAGACAGAGAAAAATTAATTTTCATGTTTTATAAGAATTTCATGCAAGATAAAAATATGAAACTTTAAGATAGTTGGATTTGTATATACCATTGAATATTTATAATATTTAAAGGTAGTTAGTTCGCAATTGTTACGCCGGGAGACTCTCTGCCTGGCCCAGGTCACACACCGCGGGCCAGACGGACACCAGATGTCCGCTCTTCCGTACGGCGTACCCTCAATAGCCTTAAGCATCCGTCATAAACCTGAGTCACTTGCCTGCCAAGGTCCTTCAAACAAACATCTGTTTCCGAGGAATTTCTCGAGACTATTGTCTACCACGGCTTAACTAAGGAAAGTTGGTTTTTCGCACGTACGCTGCAACTGTCCTCCCACTAACCACTTTCTCTCGAGGGCGGTTAAGACCCTTCGTTTAACCAATTAGAAACGAAGCCTATTCCCTCACTCTCCTAAATAACATCGGCACCAACAAATCCAATGGTCCCGTGCGCTAGACACACCCATCCTTAGCTTTCCTCCGACACATCATCGTCTCCCAGTACTGTACTGATTTTACATCCTTCGAACGGTCAACATCCTTCGAGCGGGTATACACACCCGCAGATCAGTCACTCACTCATCTCGTACATACGCACCGGTGTAACTATCCTCGTTATAAGTTGTGGAATAAACGGTGAAATATAACTTACTACTGTGTCATATTCATTCAACCACCTCTGTTATCTTAATCGAAACAGGGGAACGACTACTTCGCAGCGTCGATTCACCGAATCGTAGCGAGAATTTACGCCTCTCGCTGACGCGTTTTCCTCGCGACCGCGTCTCTCCGCGAACGGTCGTAACAGCAATCATTTTCTATACTAATATTTTCCCTCTGTACTCGCGATCAATTATAATTTTGTTTTCTCTTTTAACGAGACAATATTCTGATTACAAAGGATTAGTTGTTCAAAATTGCTTTTCATTTCTGGACAACTATAGCATACCAGGGTTTTCATAAATTTTCACTTCCCAACGGAAAGCGAAGGTAACGAATGAATGGTTCTACAACGAACGCTTCCACAACTATAAATCTATGTATATATATACATACATACATACATGTATATGGTTTTAATTAAAATGAACATCTTCTTCTAGCAAACTTATTTAAAATTCGTAAAAATATCACATAATAATATAAAACAATCAAGTAACATTTTAAATATTCCATTGAAAATTCTAATAAATTGTTTAATATAAGATCGATATAATTCATGCTGAATTCATTGTCTGATATCCATAATACAGGCAATTTATAATACAAAATTTTATTATAACTCTACATAAAAAAATTTCAATTATAATACTGTAGAAATATATTTTCCAGTTATTGTTCTAATATCAATATACTGAAGAGAAAATCTAGACTAGTCTCTGTCTTGAAAGATATTTTATACCCTGAAAGTACAGCGTTAAGACCCTGATTGAAACTTTTGAAGAGACTCTGTTGAAACGTAAGAACGCTGATTGAAAGTTCATCAGACGAGTCATTGAAACGAGTTTTCTTGATCGAATAGCAAGTTTGTCCTGCAGACAGCATTCCAATTGTGAAAATCGAGACCAAAGAAACTCAGGTGACGTGCATTAACCCTGAATCGATGACTCAAGCCGAGGTTGGAAAAATTTACAATTTGTTGGACAAAACAAGGCCAAGTTGACGAGATTCGTGAGCAAGTGGCTGGTTCGTTAATGATTTGGCGTTCGAATTTTCTTATTTCTATTCTAATTATCAAGGTCGATTAAACGATTGATCACGAATATTCGACGGAAATATTGAGAAAGAAGGCTCGATCTGTACGAATGTAAATCGTATTTTAATCAATGACTTGAGAAAGTGAGGTATTGATTGAAACTAAGATAAGTGATACTAATTCGTTTCGAGCGCGTAACAAATTACATCATCGGATTCAGTGATTTGCAAATAATTCTATATTCAGTTCCGTATTTATAATCGAGCGTAGCGAAGATAAAATGAAAGGGACGTGATTATCCGAGGGTCTCACAACTAGAGGAAAATCGATGGGAACGAGGAAATCCTTAATTGTAGAAACTGCGTAGAAAATACCGTGGAAAATATTATATATATTTTAATAGAAATATTTTTGTACTTTTTTTTAAACATTAAAACTTTAGAGCTTTAGAAGCTTTATGTATTAGTATACGTATTTATACAGACTTTGAAATTCATAACAAATTTCTCTAGATAGATGCGGATTTTTTGTATTGTTTCGTATGTATACTTGTGTCACTTTTCTTTCTAACGATATTTAGTTAAAAAGTTCGTCTATATCATTTATAATAGATTTTGTTTTTATTTATATTAATGTTAATTTTATATTAATAAAAATCACTGAAATTTTCAGTATCATCATTATTTAGTATCATCGAATTTCTTTCTTCTTTATGTTCCATATTATTATTAAAATTCTCTAATAAACATTCAAGTATCCTATAGAATATTTCCATTATTTTTCACGTATTAATTGCAGTCATATTTTCCATATTTTATTATCGATAAAGTTTGAGTCGGTTCTTTAAATTCCTATTCAACATTCCAGCTAACCAGTCGATATCAATAACACGTGCCTTTCTTCCTGCCAGGATTTATAACTTATTCAAGCAGAACGTCACTCGACCAGATCGTTGAAAGCGTAGAATTCGATCAACTTCATACAACTCACATACAAACTGCAGATAATGCTAACAGTGGGAGGAAAATATGAGACTGCAAAGCGTATAAACCTAGTAGTTTATAAAAGCATTTACATATTTGCCACAGAAAATTTATATGTATGTAGAATATGTGTTATATAAAACATTCTGAAATTTCATTAGCATTGTAATGATTATATTGGTAAAGTTTGAAGCATTTCTGAAGATGCACATAGAAGTTACGAGATATTTAATGCAAACATTTATTTAGTACAAATATACAGCATAAATAGTTATCTTAAACATGTAATAAATGGTTATCAAATATCGGGATTTATTAATATAATAAATGTTTGACTATTTTTATAATTAAATATTTTTGTAATTACTGTGAAATATATAATTACGCTAAATAATTTTGTATCTTGTATATAGATTTTTAAATTTACTTAATTGAAACTCTGCATTATAATAACCGTATTTATAATTCTGACGTCATATTCGATATAATTATTATATGACTTTATTACGATCCTAATGAAATTCCAATATATTCATGAATATATAACTGAAACGTAATAATACTTTGTTGTACTAATTATGATACCATCATATATAATAAATATAAATAAATAAAAAATGTCTATAAATGCTAAGATACTTTTACGAGCCAACAGGCGAGAAGGAAGAAACGAAAGAAAAGAAAGAAGAGAACGAACGTTAATCAGTTTCGAAACGTTAACAACGTCTTTGCGTTGGACGGTGCTCGCGTTTATCGATTGGTCGCATTGCGAGATATCGGTCAGATTATTATTATTAATACGATCGTCTGTAATTTATCTTTGCTAACTGTGCCGCACGGAATCTTCGTTTACAATAAATGAGTTGTCGCTTTTGATCGAACGGTAACACGATATGAAATTACAGGGTGACGGAAACAGCTGGGAGAAAAGCGAATACTTTTTCTGCGGGAATAATGTAATGTTAAAGGCAGTAAACCTTGAGAGGCGAAGTGATGAAACGAGTGGTCTCAGAGAAGCTTCTTTACGTCTTCTTCTCCTTTCTGTATCCTTTCTATGAGAATAATATCTCGTCTTCAGAAGAGATCTCCTCGCCCTATCTACGCGTTGTAAAGGCAATACAAACTGAATGATACATATATTTAAAAAACGATCTTTTGTTGGTTTTATGAATATTGATTTTTATAACGTGAGGTTCTTCTACTCTTATTTTCTATTAAATTAATGATACATATATTTTAGAATGGCTGTCGCAATGGTGATGATGATGATGGTGATGATGATTTGCGAAAGAAGATGTTGAAAATTACAGACAGCATAAATAATATTTAGATTTCATGGAAGTTGATTTTTGTAATGCTAGGTTCTTCTATTCTTATTTTTCATTAAATTTCTATGTAGAAAATTATTAAACATTTGGATATAACTGGGAGATTATTTCCGTTCATGCGTACCGAGTTACTCGATGGTCTCGTACCGAAGCTGATAACCAATCCAGATTTTCAGGAAAGCGATTAATAGCTTAAAATTTATTCATGCGAGATAATAATCCAAAATGTAGTTAAAGTTTTTAAGCATTGTTTGTTAGGATTACGAGAAAATGATGAATTAACAGTTATGTATAGACACGTTATATATATGTAGGAGGTCCAGAGCGTATTGGAAAAATTTACGGCGAATTAAACAGGAAATTCCGAGATATTTGCCCAAAATATCTGATTTGTGGAATTATCCTATAGCTATTTTATTTAATAAAAATTAATTCAGGTAATTTTAGAGAATAGAAATATCTGAAATTCGTGATTTAAACGAACGTTCGTCAGTTTGGTTTATTGTGAATTATAAATTGGTTCATTATGAAGCATGAAAAGTAAAATTCAATGGTACAAAGTGATTTTAAATAAGGAAGCGAGTTCCATGGTAAACATGGTTCGAGCATCGCAATTATAATAAAGCAAAAAAAAAAAAAAAAAGAAAAAGAAACAACCACTGAGCGGTAATTATCAGGAAGCCACTAGTTACAACTAATTGAAGGTGATTCCGGATTAGAAGCAAGCCACTATTAAGTGGCTAACACGGTTGCTTCATTAAGAGCAATTACTCCCTATTTTACGGCAACTACAAATAGACGTTGTTCACTATGATATATTTCCACGTGTTTATCGCATCTTGTCCTGTTATGCGATTAAAGAGTTACAACCTTGCGTTTCTAATTTATTGGACGTATACGCACCAGACATTAATTTCGTCTACGTATTCGTGAAATTGCGAGATTCATTCATCGCGAAGGTCAGTTCAATTGTTCAAGATAACTTCTCATCGTTTTAATCTGTTTTCTTGTACGAAAATAGAGTAATATTTACTTGTCATTGCACTGTGGATATATATCGATATGTTCGTTCAGGAAGTCAATTGTTTTCATCGAATTAGACTCGACTTTCCGTAGAGAATGTTCGTTTCGACATAAATATGTATCTCAGGCTTATCGATCTTTCAATATCTACCATAAATAGCTTAACAAGGTAACACACGCTCGTGTTTGAATTATGTAAATGATCCTTTGACTCCAACGATCCGTTTATTCACAGTTAATTTATGATATTGCTAGTTACGCGTGATTCTACCTTTTGTATCTTTAAGAAATACAGGGTGATTGGTAATTGGTGGTACAAGCGGAAAGGGGGTGATTCTACGCGAAAAAAGAAGTCGAAAATATAGAATAAAAATTTAAAAATTT